>NC_133331.1:37645906-37738406 GCF_042186555.1 Aquarana catesbeiana
GAGTGTGGTGAGGTTTACTCGTAGTCCAAAGAGTAGGTGGTGGTGGGAAATAACATGTAGTCTGCAGCTCTACAGGCTTTTAGAGTTGAAAATGTTTTTATTAAGTTAACGTGAAAAACATGCAATCATGACACAACAATAATGAAGTACAACAACAAGTCAGCTTGATGGCTATCGCTCATAGCATGACAGGTGAGAACCAAAGGTACGTCAGAGAGACTTTGGGTAATGTCATAACAGAGGAACCAGGTTGAGTAATGACCAAAATACGGCAAGGACCATAATCGTATCTAGTAGAGTACGTAATCTACAGTCAATCTGGTATAACACAAATACGACCAAGAGGTATGTTATTTATTTATTTCAGGTACTTCTATAGCGCTGTCAATTTACGCAGCGCTTTACATATACATTGTACATTCACATCAGTCTCTACCCTCAAGGAGCTTACAACCTAAGGTCCCTAACTCACATTCATACATATACTAGGGCCAATTTAGACAGGATATGATTAACCTACCAGCATGTCTTTAGAGTGTGGGAGGAAACCGGAGAAACCAGAGGAAACTCGTGCAGGCACAGGGAGGACATGTAAAAAAGGGGACAAGGGCTCCTTACCCGTGCTAATTGGTGATATATACAAATTATAAATAGTCAGCTGCCCGTTCAAAAGGTTAATAAACCAATATGATAAAAGATGTATATGTGGTGAACCACGCTATTAAATATTGAATAAAGTTCAAACAGTGCAAAATTACAAACCACCGGATTTACTCCAATGGGATGTAAACAACAGTTAAATAATACTAAACATAACATCTACTAAACAAAATGAATATGAGCGAATTGAATAAATGGGTGTGGTGAATAGCGGGATACGTCACTTCCGCCCATAGTGGAATGCAGGTGGAGCGCTCCACGGCATCCACTTGTTTGTTTTTAAACCTGTTATCATGAAAGTTGGAGTTTGGTGCCATTTTTTAGCAATAAACCACATTTTTTGACATACTTCACCATGGGAGATTGTTTTTCATCCTATGTCTAACATAAATATGTGTGGCCCTTCCTTTTATTGGAGACACTATCTGGACTGGCAGTGACGGATTCCTGGAAGTAGTTTGATAATCCATAGGCATTTATGATCTCTTTAATGGGGATCATCTCCATCTGATACCATCTGGAACGGCAGTGACAGATTCCTGGTAGCAGTTTGATAACCTAAAGGTGTTTATGTTCTCTGTAATTGGGATCATCTCCATCTGGTGAGTAGGCTGTTTGCTCACTGTTGGTGGTGGATTCCCCTTTTCACTCAAGCATTGGAAAGTCACCTTTAATACCTGAATATATTGGATGCTTTTTTCTCTTTCTTTGACTTTTTTGGCCTTGTGTTTTTGATTGAGATTTTTTGATGCAGTACTTTGTTTAATTGCATTTATTCAATTCACTCATATTTATTTTGTTTATTGGATGTTATGTTTAGTATTATTTAACTGTTGTTTACATGCCATTGGAGTGAATCCAGTGGTTTGCAATTTTGCACTTTTTGCACTTTATTAGATATTTAATAGTGCAGTTCACCACATATACATTTTTTATCACAGGGAGAACATGCAAACTCCAGGCAGATAATGTCGTAGTTGGGATTTTTTTGATAATGTTTTTCTAGAAATGCTTAGGTGTTTTAAACTAGCCTTGCTTGAGGTAAATGTCTTTTTTGCATGTGTGCGCTGTAATATTTTCTTCTACTTATGGTCTTATGGCTGCACCATCTTTAATGCATTTTTTAGAGTGTGCCCCCCAAATATCTTGTTTGTATATTGTATGGATTCTGACCAAATCCCTTTGGGTGCGGAGCACCTCACTACATAACATAAGTACCTTTAATTAGTGTCCACTTGTGTCATGGGTGGAGACCTTATGATTCTCCCATTTAGAAGAGTGCAATGCTCTCATGGTTCAGAGATGCAGGTTCTCCCACTCCATGGATAGTCTAGGACCCACTGATTATGGGGTACTTTGTCGCAGTAAGTGGGCTTAGCACCATATAGCAATATGGTGTGACCAAATCCCCATATTTTTTGATAATGTTTTTCTAGAAATGCTTAGGTGTTTTAAACTAGCCTTGCTTGAGGTAAATGCCTTTTTTGCATGTGTGCGCTGTAATATTTTCTTCTACTGTATGGTCTTATGGCTGCACCATCTTTAATGCATTTTTTAGAGTGTGCCCCCCAAATATCTTGTTTGGGATTTAAACCAGTGACCCTTTTTTCTGCTAGGGGAAAGTGCTAACCACTACACCACTGTGCTGCCCATCATGTTGTATAATGAATAGAGAGAGAAGAGATAAAGGAAGGAAAACAAGAAGAGACAAAGCGAGAACGTAGACGGGAGGAAGGAGGAAAAGACGGAGGGGGGTAGGAGGAGTAGAGGAGCCAGGATATGGTTCTAGAGACGTTGGGTCCAGCAGGGTTCAAGGATGTCTACAGGCTTTTAAAAGCCTTGTTGTGTAACATAGCAGCAGTAAATGTATGGCAAAGACTATGTGCATTTACTTTACATATGATTTATTTGGTAAATTAGTTCCCATCTTTGTTTTAACTTTGTATTCTGTTGCTTGGCCGGGATTATCCTTTACAGTTGTCAGAGAGCTCACCTTGCTGGTCATGGGATTGGCCACCAGAGGGCGTGCCTGTGAGCAAGCCGGCCTATTTAAGTTTGTCAGGCACTCTGTTCAGTGCTGCCTGATCATCAGCTTCCTGTGCCATAGTTCCTGTTTCCTGTCTTGTCTTCCTGTTTACCTGATCTCCTGATGACCCGGATTGCCCTTGGATTCTCCTGTTTGCTGCCTGTACCTGACCTTGGCCTGTTTGACTCCGCTTCTGCCTGCTCCTATTGTACCTTGCTGCCAGTCTGTTGCCGAACCCTGCTTGTGTCCCAATCTGCCTGTCTTGCTCCTGCTCAGCACCTGTTACCAGTGTTACGGACTACTGACCTGTTGTCTGAAGATCATCTCTCATCCTGTACCTGGATCTCTTCAGCAGGCTCTCATACCATTCCGCACTCTCGTGCCTCCTGTCTGCTCTACCAGGGGCCGTGAGTCGGATAAGTAAGGGAGTCTACCCTCTGGCCAAGCGGACTCATCAGTCTGGTAAGTAAAAGTCTGACAGTATCAGGCAGCCATGACTGAGTCTGGGCAGGGGGCCTCCCCCATGGATGAACTATGTAGACACCTGGCAGGACTTACCCAGGCCGTGAAAAGCCTTCAGGAAGGTTACTCAAGATTGGAGGAACAAGTCCAGGCCTTATCTTCCTCTTCCAACCCCCAGGGGGCGTCTTCTGCTGGATTCCAATCTGCACCCTCCGTAGTAATGCTTCCTCCAGAGCCCAGAGTACCCACTCCCGAGAAATTTGCTGGTGAACGCAGCAAGTATCGTGCCTTCCGCAATTCCTGCGAACTCTACTTTGCTCTGCAACCCCGCACGTTTTCACTGGAAGCGACCAAAGTAGGCTTTATTTCCCTGCTGACAGGTGAGCCACAAACCTGGGCTCACCGCCTTCTGGAGCAAAAATCTATCTCCCTAGATAGCCTAGACGATTTCTTCAGGGCCATGTCCCAATTATATGAAGATCCCCAACTGACAGCGACTGCTGAAGCTGCACTGCACTCTCTGCAACAGGGTCACAGAGCGGCCGAAGATTATGCAGTCGACTTCAGACGTTGGAGCGCCGATACGGACTGGAACGACGCTGCCCTGCGTCATCAGTTCAGAATGGGACTATCTGACCCACTCAAGGACGAGTTGGCTCGAGTGGGGGTGCATCAGTCACTCTGAAAGACCTCATCGATCTCTCCATCCAGATTGACCGTCGCCTAAGAGAGCGTCGGTCAGAAAGGTCTACCAGCCACCTTCGTCCCACCTGGATGTTACCCAAGGTTCCCAGTCCAGTCAGTCAGTTTCCTCCGGCTTCATCTGTCTCGACTCCAGAACCCCATGAACCCATGCAACTCGGTCTGCTCCAGCCTACGCTTACTCCAGAGGAAAAGATGCGCAGACGAACCCACAACCTGTGCCTATACTGTGGTGAATCCGGGCACTACGTGAGAGCCTGCCCCAACAAGATGCGTAAGTGTCGTTCTGCCTCTTCAATGTGTGCATCTGTGTTACCTAAACTTGGTTCTCATCTCGCTCTTTCCTTCACTCTGCAGCTTCCAGGAGGGAGTATTCCAGTGTCAGTAATTATTGATTCCGGCGCATGCAGCTGTTTTATCGATTTGACCTTTGCTGCCAACCATCATATTCCGCTTCAACCTAAGGCTCAGGGGCTTGCTGTCCATCTAGCGGATGGATCCATCCTTAGTTCAGGCCCGGTCACTCAAGAGACCGTCCCCTTGCTGGCCACCATGGGTACCCACCATCAGGAGCTTCTGCGTCTGGATGCCATCTCTTCTCCTCTCTTCCCTATTATCCTAGGGATGCCCTGGCTGCAGGCCCACAATCCCAGTATCAACTGGGCCACAGGAGAAGTCAAATTTCTCTCTGAGTATTGCCAACAGCATTGTTTACAGCAATCTTCTGACATGATCTCCCAACTCCTGTGCTTGGACTCAGATGCTGAACTACGTCAGTCCGTCCCTGAAGCTTATCTGGACTTCCTGGATGTATTTAGTAAAAAAGGAGCAGAAACCTTGCCCCCTCATAGGCCGTATGACTGTCCTATAGAACTGTTACCTGGTACTGAAGTTCCATTTGGGAGAATCTTCCCGTTAACTGAGCAGGAGTTAGACACATTAAAGACTTACATAGATGAAAACTTGGAAAAAAGGGTTCATTCGTCCTTCTACCTCCCCAGCCGGTGCCGGCATCTTCTTTGTCGAGAAGAAGGACCACTCTTTACATCCCTGCATCGATTACCGGGAGTTGAATAAGATCACCATTAAGAATCGTTATCCCTTGCCTTTAGTACCTGAACTTTTTCAAAGATTAGGAACCGCAGTCATATTCACGAAACTAGATCTCCGCGCAGCTTATAACTTGATCCGTATCAGAAAAGGGGACGAATGGAAGACGGCCTTCCGTACTCGATTTGGGCACTTCGAGTACCTTGTCATGCCATTTGGATTATGCAACGCTCCCGCAACCTTCCAACATTTCGTCAACGATATTTTCCGTGATTACCTGGATCTGTATGTAATAGTATACCTTGACGACATCTTGATCTTCTCCTTTTCACTAACCGATCACCGTAGACATGCCTGCAATGTCCTAACCCGGCTTAGGCAACACGGCCTCTATGCAAAACTTGAGAAATGCGAGTTTGAACGTCAATGTATTCAGTTCTTGGGCCTAGTCATCTCAGTGGAGGGTATCAGGATGGACCCCCAAAAGGTGTCTACTATTCTGGATTGGCCCGCTCCGATAGATAAAAAAGGAGTACAACGCTTTATTGGCTTTGCCAATTTTTACCGGAAGTTTATTAAAGGTTTTTCTCCAATCATCGCTCCAATCACCGAATTGACCAAACAGGGAACCCGATTCTCTTGGACGGACAAAGCCCAGTTGGCTTTCGAAAGACTCAAAAAGCTATTTACTTCAGCCATCATTTTGAAACACCCTAACCCTGTCCTACCGTTTGTCTTGGAGGTAGACGCTTCGGAGATCACAGTGGGAGCGGTGCTCTCTCAACGACAGGGCGCCAAGGCCCTCCTCTATCCAGTAGCGTTCTTTTCACGCAAACTTTCAATTTCAGAAAGAAATTATGATGTGGGGGATCGAGAACTTCTGGCCATCAAGGCGGCTCTGGAGGAATGGCGTTACCTATTGGAGGGTGCTGCACATCCTATTCTGGTCTACACCGACCACAAGAATCTGGAATACCTGAGAACAGCCAAAAGATTAAGACCTCGTCAGGCCAGATGGGCACTTTTTTTCTCACGATTCCAGTTTCACATAACTTACAGGCCCGGTTCCAAGAATATAAAGTCAGATGCTCTTTCCTGTATGTTTTACGATTCAGAGAAGACTGTATCTCCCGATACGATTCTTCCTTCGGGGAACTTCCTGCTCCTCCAAGGGAACCTTGTTTCACGGATAAGACAGGCCTCGGTGGGAATGCTTCCGTACCCCGAAACAGATTGGAGAGAGGGCCTGTTTTGGCGAAGAGACAAGATCGTGGTTCCAGAGAAGCTAAGGGTGACTGTGATGGAACTATGTCATGATCATAAGTTGGCCGGACATTTTGGTGTCCTGAAAACCACTGAGCTGGTACAGCGCACCTTCTGGTGGCCTCAATTAGCCTGTGACTGTAAAAATTTTGTGGATTCATGCAACACTTGTGCTCGGAGTAAGAACACCAGGACAAAGGCCTGGGGATTATTAAAACCCTTACCTGTTCCAGAGAGGCCATGGAAGATGATATCAATAGACTTCATCGTGGAATTGCCCCCCTCCGAGGGTTTCTCTACTATTTTTGTTGTGGTAGACAGGCTGTCGAAGATGGCACATTTCCTCCCCATGAAGGGTACACCTTCGGCTATGGATACGGCAAAGATTTTTGTCAAAGAAGTGGTTAGGTTACATGGAGTCCCAGCAAGCATTGTGTCTGATCGGGGTGTTCAATTCACTTCAGGGTTCTGGAAGGCCCTCTGTGGTTCCCTCGAAATTGAATTGGCCTTTTCATCCGCCTATCATCCCCAGACGAACGGGCAAACTGAGAGAACCAACCAGACCTTGGAGCAATACCTCAGGTGCTTCTCTGCCTTCTCTCAAGATGACTGGGTTTCCTTATTATCCATTGCAGAATTCTCCTATAACAACACCTTGCACTCTGCCATCAATCAAACACCATTTTACGCTAATTACGAGTTCCATCCATATTTTCTACCAATCTCAGTACCTGAATTCTCCGTTCCGGCCGTCTCAGAGACTATGAATTTCTTTTCCACCAACAATAAGATCCTACAAGAGACTATGGCCAAATCCCAGGATTACAATAAAAAAATGTTTGATAAGAAGAGGCGTGGAGAATTGATCTTGGAGCCCGGCAACCAAGTGTGGTTGTCCACAACTAACCTGAAAATGTCTTGTCCCTCTAGGAAATTAGGCCCTAAGTTTATGGGTCTGTTCCCAGTGAAGAGGAAAATAAATGATGTGACCTATGAACTTGATTTGCCAAACTCTCTAAAAGTACACCCGATCTTCCATGTGACGCTACTGAAACCTGCTACCTCTAATCCTTTTGTTGGTCGCACTGTCGGCCCACCCAAACCTGTCATAATTGACAACGAAGAGGAATCCAAGGTAGAGGCAATCCTTGACTGTAGGAAAAGGAGGAATGGAATTCAGTATCTTATTAAATGGAAGGGGTATGGTCCGGAGGACAATTCCTGGGAACCAGAAAACAATTTACATGCCCCGGAACTTTTACAGACTTTCAGAAATGTTCATGCCTCCAAGTTGGCCCGGCTGGGCATCCGGAGGCTGCCCTTAGGGAGGGGGCACTGTCAGAGAGCTCACCTTGCTGGTCATGGGATTGGCCACCAGAGGGCGTGCCTGTGAGCAAGCCGGCCTATTTAAGTTTGTCAGGCACTCTGTTCAGTGCTGCCTGATCATCAGCTTCCTGTGCCATAGTTCCTGTTTCCTGTCTTGTCTTCCTGTTTACCTGATCTCCTGACGACCCGGATTGCCCTTGGATTCTCCTGTTTGCTGCCTGTACCCGACCTTGGCCTGTTTGACTCCGCTTCTGCCTGCTCCTATTGTACCTTGCTGCCAGTCTGTTGCCGAACCCTGCTTGTGTCCCAATCTGCCTGTCTTGCTCCTGCTCAGCACCTGTTACCAGTGTTACGGACTAATGACCTGTTGTCTGAAGATCATCTCTCATCCTGTACCTGGATCTCTTCAGCAGGCTCTCATACCATTCCGCACTCTCGTGCCTCCTGTCTGCTCTAACAGGGGCCGTGAGTCGGATAAGTAAGGGAGTCTACCCTCTGCCCAAGCGGACTCATCAGTCTAGTAAGTAAAATCTGACAACAGTGGAGCCTTCAGTAACTTTAAGAGTTAGTGTGAATAAATTCCTGGCATGCCATAATATAGAGCAAAAATACCAAGTTGTACTTTTATGATTAAAATAACTTCTTAAGGTCCAGAGAGTGGCTTTGCCTAGGACTATGATTGCCTATGTGACGTGGTTCCTAGAGATAGAATAAACCATAGGGTGGAGGCCAACAGACAATTGAAATAATAATTCTGGAAGGACTGTCCATTTACAAGGTAAAAAAAAAAAAGAGTTGCAGAGAATGTCAACTGTGCATGTGTTATGATACATTTTAGTGTAATTATGTTGATTATGCAGAGACTCTAATTTAGTGGAACCTTTCTTGTCATAATGTATGTATTGTAGATCAAGTCATGTGGCGCTCTGACCTTAATATAATAGCGTCAGTGCTCCTTTGCTTACCTTTGGCTAATTAAAACATATACAGTGCTGCATTGCCATTATTTATCCTGCTCTCATTTTGATCATTGCGGTAATACATTCTGAAGAGCGATGGCGGTGTCATATAATTAAGCTGTAATGAAAGAGCCAACTTGGAAAAGGTTCCTTTTTTACAATAAATGCAAATTAATTTATTATCAGATGAGAAGCGATCATTCTGGCTGGTTATTCTAGATGACTACTAGTAATTATTCATTAGAGCTCCCACATATCAATAGAGTGTGTTGGAATTTGAGATTATGCTGAAGTTAAATTTAAGAAAAATTCTTTGTTTTCTTAAGTTTTTTTTTTCCTCCAATCTAATTAAAAATGCTAAAGGAAATTTTATGAAGCTGAACTTTGTGAACATTCCAAGTCTGCCCTTAGCTGGCCTGACCGCCACTGGTACTTTTTCAGTCCATATTATTGTGATATCCTTGCCTTGATACTGTTACTGAATCCCTGTCTCTCCACACCGCAGCCTACTTACCAGTCTTGTGTGGTTTCTTCCATTCTTTCTTTATCTTACTTCTGTATTTTCTTTAGTTTTACATTTTCTTCACTTCCTCTTAGTCTCCCAGCACTCTCTATGTGAAACCAGCCTAAAAGTGTATGTTATACCTTCATATGATTGTAATGTAATTGTAAGGTGTAAATTATAGCAAACAACAGTACATATTGAAATGTATGTGACCCTTATGCCGCGTACACACGATCGGACTTTATGGCATACTTGGTCCGGCGTACTGGATTTCTTCGGACAATTCGATCGTGTGGGCTCCAGCAGACTTTGTTTTCTCAAAAGTTTGACGGACTTAGATTTGAAACATATTTCAAATCTATCTGACTGACTCGAGTCCAGTCGAAAAGTCCGGTCGTCTGTATGCTAGTCCGACGGACAAAAACCGGTGCTACGGCAGCTATTGGCTACTGGCTATGAACTTCCTTGTTTTAGTCCGGTCGTACATCATCACATACAAATCTGTCTGACTTTGGTTGATCGTGTGTAGGCAAGTCCATTCATTCGGAAAGTCCGTCGTAAAGTCCGTCGAAAAGTTCGCCGGGCAAAGTGTGCCGTAAAGTCCGGTCGTGTGTACGCGGCATCAGAATGAAGATCAGTTTTAATAGAGAGAACTTTTCAAATTAAAAAAACAAAATGCAACATAAACCTGACGCAGTACAAAAGAGTAATTGACCAGAATGCATGCAAACTTTGATTTTAGCAAAGGAACAAATTATCATTTTTAACTGAATACAGCATAGATTCTCCAAAATCCTTTTTTATGTTGCTGTGATCTGAGTTCCTGTTAGAGGGCAGTTACCTTTACACAGTAGGTGATGTTGAAAAAAAACACAAGTCCATCAAGTCCAAGCTATGTGTGTGATTATATGTCAGTATTACATTGTAAATCCCTGTATGTTGCGGTCATTCAGGTGCTTATCTAATAGTTTCTTGAAACTATCGATTCCCCCTGCTGGGACCACCGCCAGTGGAAGGGAATTCCACATCCTTGCCACTCTTACAGTAAAGAACCCTCTATGTAATTTAAAGGTTAAACCTCTTTTTTTCAAATTTTAATGAGTGGCCACGAGTCTTGTTAAACTCCCTTCTGCGAAAAAGTTTTATCCCTATTGTGGGGTCACCGGTATGGTATTTGTAAATTGAAATCATATCCCCTCTCAAGCATCTCTTCTCCAGAGAGAATAAGTTCAGTGCTCGCAACCTTTCCTCGTAACTAATATCCTCCAGACCCTTTATTAGCTTTGTTGCCCTTATTTATACTAGCTCCATTTCCAGTCTTTCCTGAGGACTGGTGCCCAGAACTGGACAGCATACTCTAGGTTCGGCTGGACCAGAGTCTTGTAGAGTGGGAGAATTATCGTTTTATCTCTAGAATGAATCTCCTTTTTATTGCGTGCCAATATTCTGTTTGCTTTGTTAGTAGCAGCTTGGCATTGCATGCCATTGCTGAGCCTATCATCTACTAGGACCTCCAGGTCCTTTTCCTTCCTAGATTCCCCCAGAGGTTCTCCCCCCAGTGTATAGATTGCATTCATATGTTTGCCACCCAAATGCATTATTTTACATTTATCTACATTTAACCCTATTTGACATGTAGTTGCCCACCCCATTAATTTCTTCAGATCTTTTTGCAAGGTTTCCACATCCTGCGGAGAAGTTATTGCCCTGCTTAGCTTAATATCATCCACAAATACCGAGATTGAACTGTTTACCCCATCCTCCAGGTCGTTTATGAACAAATTAAACAGGATTGGTCCCAGCACAGAACCCTGGGGGACCCCACTACCCACCCCTGACCATTTCGAGTACTCCCCATTTATCACCACCCTCTGAACTCTTGTAGCCAGTTTTCAATCCATGTACTCACCCTATGGTCCGTGCTAACGGACCTTATTTTGTACAGTAAAGGTTTATGGGGAACTGTGTCAAATGCTTTTGCAAAATCCAGATACACCACGTCTACAGGCCTTCCTTTATCTAGATGGCAACTCACCTCCTCATAGAAGGATAATAGATTGGTTTGGCAAGAATGATTCTTCATGAATCCATGCTGATTACTGCTAATGATACCGTTCTCATTACTAAAATTTTGTATATAGTCCCTTATCATCCTCTCCAAGAGTTTATATTGTTCTTCATGGTCCCACTGTATGCTGAAACATAGCCATCCGCACTTGCTTGCCCCTGAGATGGACTAGGAACTTTGGACTAAGTCTTGGGTGCTCAACCTGTGGCCCTCCAGCTGTTTTGTGTCTTGTAGTTCTGCAATGGAGTGCCACAGGTTGGGCACCCATGGACTAAGTAATGGATGTGAATGGATTAGTTTTGGGAATTAAGGATATCATTTAGTGTTATTTTAATTTCACACACAAGGTTTTATGAATATGAATTGATGCCTACAGTCTTGACAAACAGTAAGAATGGTCAAGCAGTAACTGCATACATGCACAGATGGAGGTAATGTTCAACTGGATATACTATCTTGTCACTTGATCCTTGAATAGACAATTTTTTTTTTGTGTCCAAAATCATGAGTGCTCAACGCTAGGCCAGATCATAGACAAATGGGACTTAAAACGATGTTCTTTGTTTAAAGCCTAGAAGTGCAACTCTGGTTTATACCAGAGCTTTCTATGCTCATAGCAGCATCTAGTAACATTCAACTAGACTTGTTCTTGAAGACATTTTGCTACTTATTCAAGTTGAAGCTATTTCACCACTCATCCAAGTGGCTTCCTCCGTTTTTTGAATTGAAGAAGCTACTTAGATAAAGGGAGAAATGTCTTCAACATTACAGAACAAGTCCTAGCTCTATCATAACCTGGATAAATTAAAACCTTCCAAGTCATTTTCCATGGCTGTGGTTTCATGCCTGCTTTGTTGTCAGATGGGAAATCTTCTTCCAGAAATCCTGTGCCTCTGACAGGAGTACTGTGATTTGACTTCAACACTTTGTGGATGCCAAGACTAATAAGGAATTTTCCACATTTAAAGAATGTCTGGCTTTAAAAGTTGTTTTATGACTCCAGCTTAAAAGTCTTCTGCTGACCTAATCTTAACATAATCTGGCCATATGTGTTACCCAAAGAATTACAGGTGTACCCCACTTTTAAGTACACAATGGGGTTTATTTACTAAAGCTGGAAAGTGCAAAATCAGGCTTCCTTCTGCATAGAAACCAATGAGCTTCTAACCCCAGATTGTCCAATTAAGCTTTGGTAATAAAATGTGGAAGCTCATTGGCTTCTACGCAGAAGTGAGCCTGATTTAGCACTTTCCAGCTTTAGTAAATAAACCCCATTGTGTACTTAAAAGTGGGGTATGCCTGTAAAAGAGATCACAGATACCTGCATTCGTATTAAACGGTAAATGCGCTGTAATGACTGTGTCCATTAGTGTATGATCACTTTTACAGAGAATTTAAACACACAAACATTATGTAACTCACGTTAACATATTCCTACCATGAATCTAATAAGTACAGGTTTTATTTTATATAATTCATATAATTCACCAGGCGTTAATAATGAAAACTCTTGTTTTACCTTCTTTCACATTGGATACTAAAAAGTAAATGCAATCGTGAAATTTTTTTTTTTTTTTTATCATTTGTGTTGCCATGTTATAGCTATTGTGCTGCAGTTTTTATCTCCTCTTTGTACTTGCAATAACGTATTATTTGATCGTGAATCACTTTAATGGATTGAAACATAAGCATGCGGGTTGAAAAATAGATACATTAGTCAAATCAGTAAATAAATATGAAAATATATATCTGCTAGAAAAAAAAAAGCAACTTGGCTACCGTGTCCTCCAAGTTGAACGTGGGAATGTGAAATATATGGCTTTAAAATATGGCTCTGCATGTCAGCTAGCCCATGCCTGCAGCCTAAAAGGAATTTTGAACACAGAGTAAGTAGTATTTCATCAATAATATCATAAAATAAAGACATTAAAATGAAGGAATGATTGAGTGCCGCAGGACATTTTTAAAATCACCCTTCAGTTTGTGGCTAGAGTAGTTTAGGAGACGACATTGCATACTTTTCCTATACATTTGCTTACAAATGGCTTTCGTTAACAAACAGCCTTTCTCCAATGCCCCTGTAGCAAATATTTATTATTGTTTTTGCTGTTCTAATTTTTTCCCTCAGAATTATTACAAGGGGTACTAGAGTGCGCCTTTGACACAGTGAAACATTTATTTACTGCTTTTTGGCAGTGATATTTCTTTTATTTAATATGGGGTTCTTAAAAATGACCTAACACATATATTTTGTAATAGTAGAACATAGATGTTGTAATACCCTCTCATGAAAGGGTTTATTTATTTATTGCTTATGCATAGCTTTTTAGTAAAGAACTGCTCCTAACAACATGAGATTTTTGTGAGAGGATGGATGGTCTGTTTCTGTGAAAGGTTGGAATTTTAGGCAAAACTTCTGAAGGAAGGATTGTTAAAATTGGACATTACCAGCTATGGGCTTGGATGAGTTTGTTGCAACACGTACAGTCATGGTGGGCCGTAGTAGGCCTTGCAACCTTGGCAACTTTTTAAATAAAAAATGAGGACATTTGTAGGCACTCACCTCCTTGTGGCACACTCCTTGTGGCACACTCATAGTCATCGTTCCTATAAATGAAAAAGTTATAAGAGGGACATCGTTCCTATAAATGAAAAAGTTATAAGAGGGACACCAAAAACCAGTAAAGTTTGGTTTGGCCTGTTAATTAGTGATGAATCAACTGGCTTATCAGACCCCTCAGTCGCATTACATTTGCAACATAAGGAAGTTCTTTTCAGATCACGACTTGCTCAAACAAGGGGACTGTGTTGAAAAAGAGGAAAGGGTTGAGTTTTTGAATGAGGTGCGTCACTAACGGTGGATAATAGGTATCACACAGAGGCACACCTCCAGCTCTGCAGCTCTCATTGGCCCTCTTATGACTCATCCCCCCTCCCTTCCTGGCAAACTCTCACAAGAGTGATAGAGATGGCTGTGCATGATTTCATAAGCCTAGGCTTTTTTCCAGAAAAAAAACAGGAAGTTGCGCTGTATAAGGTATTTACTGGCAGAAAATAAAATGTTTTACTATCCAAAGTTAAAACAACAAGGGCTGACGATTTAATAGATGGAAAGTTGAAAAAAATGACTGAATTTCTGCTTTAATTCAACCCTCAAACCTATCATTTAATCAAACTCACTTTACCGTTCAAACAACCAATACCTAAATGGGCCCTTAACGCTTAACTTCCTCCCTAACGCTTAACATCTAAAATACTGAGCCCCTAGGTTTAAAACTAACAACAATAAATTAAGCCATGGTAGTAATTCTGCGCTGGCGGCATGTGGTTCCCACTCCAAAAGCATGCCGCCCCAAGATCCTGTTGCCAGGATAAACCAATTCCACCTTTTATTTATTTGTACTGGGTTTCTTTTGTGGGATACATGCCTCCTGTAATTCAATATACCCAACAAGAATGAGCAGAGTGATTATGGCTAAATTGATATTGCAAACGCTTCAGTTTTTCTGTAGGTGGATTTTGATGAGACGGAAACTTGAAATTTGTTAAAAAATAAATAAATAACATAAATAAAGAGAAAAAAGAATATTATGGCATACAAACAAGTTCAGGATAGTTGAAAGGAGCTTTCATATCCCTCAGGAGCCATTTGAAGCCAATTGTACCCTTAAAAGCCATCAAAACCACCCAATTTTTGATTTCCCTGTTGACTCTAATGCATTTCATCAAAATGGCAAGGTTTTGCCTAAATCTTACAATTTTCAAATCATTTTTGGTAAAAAATGAAACTCTCAATTGCCCTTATTCCTAAGGGTGCACTCACACTGGGACTCTTTTAAATGAACGTTGTGAAAACACAGTGTATTGCTAAAACATAATAAAACAGAAATAAAACTGAAATAATGTGTGTGTAACATATTAACAAATCTAGTGAACGTGCAAAAAAATATCTAATGTTTATTTGATGTGAACAAAAAAATGAGTTAAAGTTCAAAAAACTTGTCCATCTAGTACATAACTGGTGATTCTTCGATGAAATAAAGATAGTGCAAACAATATAAGACTAGCTGTGAAGCTGTAGATATGAAGAAATCCTCTATCAAGGGAATATGGATGGGTACTTTTACCAGATACGGTGGACTTACTTACCAGCGGTAGTGGGTCAGACAGGCTTGTGTAGGCCAAATGCCTCTGGGTTAGAGATTAGCAGGAAGAGGGTCACTCCAAGCAGTATGGTTCCACTCCTCGACAGTGATGGTCCAATCAAAGTTTCTGAATTCATATGGCTACTCAATGTGATATGAAACCTCCACTCAATAGGGGAGCCGTCTGGAGGTTGATGGTATATACAAATAGGCTCAATCGAACCGGGGTACAGATAAGAAAAAATGGAGAGGCTCCATATGGTGCAGGTCAAAAAACGGAGAGGTTTTTTATTTAAAAATACAGTACATCATAATAAATGATAACTGGGGCTTTAATTGAACAATGCCTGACATCGATTCTCCCCCCTCTGCTATACACTTACCCTGGACTATAAGAAAGTGCTCCCGGTACATTTACAAGTGTTCCTGGGAACATGTACAGTGGGGACGGAAAGTATTCAGACCCCCTTAAATTTCTCACTCTTTGTTATATTGCAGCCATTTTCTACAATCATTTAAGTTCATTTTTTTCCTCATTTTTTGCTCATTAATGTACACACAGCACCCCATATTGACAGAAAAACACAGAATTGTTGATATTTTTGCAGATTTATTAAAAAAAGAAAAACTGAAATATCACATGGTCCTAAGTATTCAGACCCTTTGCTCAGTATTTAGTAGAAGCTCCCTTTTGATCGAATACAGCCATAAGTCTTTGTGTTGTTGTGAAGCCACTCCTTAATTATTTTATCTGTGTGCTTAGGGTCATTGTCTTGTTGGAAGGTAAACCTTCGGCTCAGTCTGAGGTCCTGAGCACTCTGGATAAGGTTTTCGTCCAGGATATCACTGTACTTGGCCGCATTCATCTTTCCCTCAATTGCAACCAGTCGTCCTGTCCCTGCAGCTGAAAAACACCCCCACAGCATGATACTGCCACCACCATGCTTCACTGTTGGGACTGTGTTGGACAGGTGATGAGCAGTGCCTGGTTTTCTCCACACATACTGCTTAGAATTAAGGCCAAAAAGTTCTATCTTGGTCTCCTCAGACCAGAGAATCTTATTTCTCACCATCTTGGAGTCCTTCAGGTGTTTTTCAGCAAACTCCATGCGGGCTTTCATGTGTCTTGCACTGAGGAGAGGCTTCCTTCGGGCCACTCTGCCATAAAGCCTCAACTGGTGGAGGGCTGCAGTGATGGTTGACTTTCTACAACTTTCTCCCATCTCCTGACTGCATCTCTGGAGCTCAGCCACAGTGATCTTTGGGTTCTTCTTTACCTCTCTCACCAAGGCTCTTCTCCCCTGATAGCTCAGTTTGGCCAGATGGCCAGTTCTAGGAAGGGTTCTGGTCGTCCCAAACATCTTCCATTTAAGGATTATGATGGAGGCCACTGTGCTCTTAGGAACCTTAAGTTCAGCAGACATTTTTTTGTAACCTTGGCCAGATCTGTGCCTTGCCACAATTCTGTCTCTGAGCTCTTCAGGCAGATCCTTTGACCTCATGGTTCTCATTTGCTCTGACATGCACTGTGAGCTGTAAAGTCTTATATAGACAGGTGTGTGGCTTTCCTAATCAAGTCCAATCAGTATAATCAAACACAGCTGGACTCAAATGAAGGTGTAGAACCATCTCAAGGATGATCAGAAGAAATGGACAGGACATGAGTTAAATATATGAGTGTCACAGCAAAGGGACTGAATACTTAGGACCATGTGATATTTCAGTTTTTCTTTTTTAATAAATCTGCAAAAATGCCAACAATTCTGTGTTTTTCTGTCAATAATGGGTGCTGTGTGTACATTAATGAGGAAAAAATGAACTTAAATGATTTTAGCAAATGGTTGCAATATAACAGAGTAAAAAATGTAAGGGGGTCTGAATAAGTTCCGTCTTCACGGTATGTTAACCAGCGCAGAATGATTCCTGATTCCGTACATAGACTTCTATGGATGCTGATGTGTGCTCCGGTACTCGTGCTAAAGCAACCCTTCCTGGACCACAAGTGAACCACACCCGGAGCGACCTCCTCCAAGTGGTCCCGGACGCGTGACGCTTAACCGATCCTGAGCATGGTTGGGACCACTCAAACAAACAAATCAGCCCAAGAGGCTGAACCATGCCCGGGACCGGTTACAGGTGCCAGTGTGAGTGTGTGTAATCAGTATGAAGTAATATACTTCCCAGTTAGGGGAACACTGAATCCTACCCCACAATTCCCAAAACTCTCTGCTCCCAAATAAAAATTTGAGTGAAGAAATGTCATCAACACACCAAGGATTCATCAAAAGGGTCCAACGCTTTATTTTGTGGTCAAACAGTACACATACGACCACAGGCTGGAAACCTTAGACAATCAGAGTGAAGAAATTACATCGGCACACCAAGGATTCCTCAAAAGGGTCCAAAGCTTTATTTCATGGTCAAAATTTGGACCCCATCTGATCCCATGCACTCATGGAGTGTGGGATTCCCGGGTGAACTAGTGAGAGATCTCTTTACTAGCATACAATACACTGGTTAGATTATGAACATTTGTCTGGCAAAGCGATTTTTTGCATGTCAACTGCAGAATTGCTAGTGGAGCCAATTTCTTTAGCTTTGCTCATTACTATTTTTTTACTTGATGAACTGAATTTCTTAAGAGGTATAAAATACTAATGTATGAAGAGAGATGAACTGAATCATGGCATGATTTAATAAATTGAAGAGTTCTCACTTCAAACACCCATGTAAAGATTCTCCTGAGAAGATTGGGTGCCTAAAGTGAGCATAGGTGAAGCAGACCATTCATTTCACCAAGAATCTTTTCCATAATATTATATGTTTAATAAATGTTATGCATTTTATTTACATGTAAAAGTCTGTAGACATCCAAAAAGTCTGAGACTGCTGCTGGGTACCACCATCTTGGATGTAATGTCAGCAGCAACCCACGCAAACTCTAGTTACACTATATGGTATTCCCCTTTGCTTCTTCCCTGCCAGTTACATAAACAGTTATATATCGAGACAAAGGGAAGGGTGGAGGAGCTGGGCCAGCACAGAGAGCAATTAGACACTGTTAGGGCTTGTTCACACTTGCTCAAAACACTGCTGCTTATCAAATGCACCAATAAGATTAATGCAAATTAATAGGTGCAGTTGATGAGCATTAAAAAAGCTTCCCCAAATGCCCTATGTGTGTTTGCGGCATGGTTGACATGCGTTTTTGGCACGTTAAAACCGCACCACCAATGCCTATTAGTAACTGTAATGTACTACCACTCTGCAACCTCCCCCCACAACAGCATGCTGGCGCAGTGCTTTACCATGCACTTGAATGGAAGGAATTGAAGTGCCCTAAATGCTTTCAAACTCGAAATGAGGTTTCAATTTTGAAGCAAAGCGACGCTAAGGCTTCATGTTTTGATAATGTGAACAACACTATGTTAGGTCCAGAGTATCATTTGCATAGGCATTTGAGGGGCATTAAAAACGCCCCTCAAACGTCTGCTTTCAATGCCAGCGTGAACTTGGCCTTAGAAAGAGGATTCGTTTTAGCTATGCTAGACAATCAACCCATCCTATAGTGGTTGAATCCAAATGATAAGAAGTCCTCAGGAGATGTATGACTTCAAACCAAGAGTACATCAACAGGTATATGACATCTCAAGTGAAGACAGACACACCACCACCGACAATGAGGAGGCTTACCAGATTGAATGGACCCAAGGGGGCATACCCTGAGTTGGGTCAGACAAGGCTTGGGTGGTCAGTGGCTGTAGATGGCCCGGAGGGGTGATGTTTATGGGATGAACCATAGGTTGCTGTATCACTCGGAACGATGTTGGGAACCAGGCAATGGTGGTGACAATTAGGAAGAAAGGAGGAAAGGCCACACAGTGTAAATCCGTAAACAAATGTGAAATTTATTAAAAATTAAAGAAATACACTCACATGTAAATCCATTAAAAACAGCGCTGTAAAGAGGTGGCGGCAGTGGGGTCCTACCGAGTGATACAGCAACCTACGGTTCTACAGCCACTGACCACCCAAGCCTTGTCTGACCCAACTTGGCGTATGCCCCTTTGGGTCCATTCAATTTGGTAAGCCTCCTCATTGTCGGTGGTGGTGTGTCTGTCTTCACTTGTGATGTCATATACCTGTTGATGTACTCTTGGTTTGAAGTCATACAGCTCCTGAGGACTTCTTATCATTTGGATTCATACATATATGGATGGTTTCCCCTCCACATTTCACAATTTGAACCGTTGGTTCACTTTTTTATTGTTGACATTGGACATTTTAATACCCTTTAGCGCTACACTTATTTTGGTTTTCTTTTACTTGGCATATATCTTGTTGGCCGTGTTAGCTGCTGTTTCTTCTTTAGGGCAGCGCAGAATTACATTGTATATTCATCCTATAGTGGTTGAATTCCCTGGCAAGTTCAAAGGCAAACTAAAAGTGAACAAAAAAATGTAAGGGAAAAAATGATGCAGCTACTTATTTAAAATATTAATTGATTCTTTTATGCTTTTACCTGTAGTTTTTCAAGTTGCTGACAGGGTCCTTTTCACCTTATTAAGGCTCGGTTCACACCTAATACCGATGCAGCTCCCGGCAGGGGTCCGGTGCGTCCCCGTTTCAGGTTTCAGCCCAAATTGTGGGCTGAATTCGGACCTGAAACGGACCAAAAGACGTACAGGGCTCCTGTGCAAATTTGCACCGGAGCCGCATTGGACATATGTGAACTGGCTCCATTGAAAGCCATTCACAATCTCCTGCAGGGGCAGACTGACAGCTCATGGGGCCCCCGGGCAATAGGAGATTATGGGGCCCCCAGGCAATAGGAGAAGATTAAGGGGCCCCCGGGCAATAGGAGATTATGGGGCCCCCAGGCAATAGGAGAAGATTAAGGGGCCCCCTGGGCAATAGGAGATTATGGGGCCCCCAGGCAATAGGAGATTATGGGGCCCCCAGGCAATAGATTATGGATCCACACAGTATACACACACACGCATACAGTATACACACACAGACACACAATATACACACACAGCATACACACACAGAATACATATACACACACACTGAAAAGGTACTGGAGAGGCGGGACAGCTATAATCTTGGGATTTTTTAAAAAACACAGATTTTTACATACTGTCCCTGGTTTTATTGAGGCTGGCAACCCTGATGGGGCCCCTTAGTGGCATGGGGCCCTCAGGCAGTGCCTGAGTGCCCGAATGGTCAGTCCGCCCCTGATCTTCTGCTATTGCGAATTGGATGCGGGGATCCCACATCCAATTCACAATAGTGTGAACCCAGCCTCAGACTATGGGGTTGATTACTTACTAAAGTAAGGCTGCTCACCTTGCAAGGGAAGATGCATTTTGCATAGAAATTTGCCCCAGATCTTAGTGGCTGCAGTGTAGTGTCACTTTGCAAAGAATGCCTAATCACATACAAGGAAAAAAAAAAAAACAGCTTTTTTGCTTCCACATGACTGGCTGATGGAGGTCAGCAGAGCTTCACCTCATTCAATGAGCTCTGATGAAAAATTCCCTTTGCAAAATGTAGTTTCCCTTGCAAAGTAAACAGTCTATTTGCCTTTAATAAATCAACCCCAATGTATGTCAGTGTACCACCTGTAATACACATTCCACACTTCAGGAAACATTGTTTATTCATAAGTAAAGCCCTAATCATTTTATTTGACCACTTACTGATATGTATTAGGGCTCAGGCAGCGCCATCCTTCTAATTAAAGAAACAAAAATGAAATAGAACTGGTCGTGTGACCATTGTCGTGGTCTGTTATAAATCGATTAATGAAATGCCTTTACTATGTTCTGAAGATTGAAGGGATGGATAGACGATGTGTAATCTGGTTAATAATCTTTATTTACACTTTTTACAACCATCAGGTTCCCATATGTGTATCACATTATACTCGGTAATCAGTCTGACATCTGTGTCACTACTGAGCTCCGGTATCGTGTAATTTATTTGCTGTGAACAGCCGCAGTGTATACTGCTAATGGCTTTGATGGAGGCGTTTTAATCATTGCCATTTCCAGTTCTGTGGAAGACACGGACTAGACCAGGGATATGCAATTAGCGGACCTCCAGCTGTTGCAAAACTACAAGTCCCATCATGCCTCTGCCTCTGGGTGTCATGGTTGTGGCTGTCAGAACCTTGCTATGCCTCATGGGACTTGTAGTTCTGCAACAGCTGGAGGTCCGCTAATTGCATATCCCTGGACTAGACCAATGATTGTGGAGCTCCAAAAAAATGTCAATGAACCATGCAATCCTTTTGTGTCATATGACAATGTGATAGTGATGATCATTAGACATGTTGAGGCAATCTCAAAGCTTAAAGAGGAACTGCAGTCTGCTCACATAATTTGTAATAAAAACATATTTGTCATTCTGAAGCTTTTCTCAAACCACTTTGCATATTATTTTATATATACTGTGATTCTGTACTTGCCAAATATGCTGCAGAAATCTCTCTCCACTGAGTCTGGCTGCAGCCATTTTAACTGTGGGCAGTTGAAGATGCTGCCTGTTCATTTCCTGGATTTACACAGACACATAGAGGCACACATCCAGCTCTGAAGCTCCCATTGGCCCTCTTATGACTCACCCCCCTCCCTTCCTGGCAAACTCTCATGAGAGAGAGAGCTGTACATGATGTCATAAGCCTAGGCCTTTTTACCAGACAAGAAACAGGAAGTGGGCTGTGTAAGGCATTTACTGGCAGAAAAAAAAATGTTTAACTATCCAAAGTTAAAACACAAAGGCAGAAGATTTAATAGATGGAAAGTTGTAAAAAACAACGGAAGTTCCGCTTTAAAGTCAAATTCAGTGGGGGAAATCTCTCCAAGGGTGCTTCATACATGGTAGTTTAATGCAGATTTTTATCTTTTCTCTTATGGAGAAACGAATATATTCCTTTCTGGCACTTTTATCAAAATACACTGTATATTATATACTGGTTACACTGCAGTGTACTGCTATATGCTTCTACGATCACACTTTCCATCCATTGCTGATTCGTGTCCTTTCCTACCCAAATCTGTCCAGAATTTGCACACATTTTCTAGTTTACCTTACAAAAGATTAAATCACCCTTATGAGGATCTCTGGAGATGTGGATTAAGGTTAGTCAAGGCCCAGCAAAAATTGGAACTCTTTAAGTAGCATATACATATTATCTAGTGAGAGCACCAAAGAAAAATCCAAGAATCCAAAGCAATTTAATGATACAATTGATTCATAACAGAAAAGAGCCAACACATTTCAGGGGCCAAATGCCCTGGCTGCAAAGGAGCTCCCTTTCTGCATTTACTAACATTACCACAACCTGCCCTCCTGAAACTTTCCAAGCAGTAAACCACAGTGCAGATTTTTTTGGTATCTGCTCAGCTGAGTCTGTTTAACCAGTCATATGAAGTCTTCCTGGTCTCCCTGCTTGTGCGTGCCCCCGGGGGCCCACATTGTGGCGACCTGTGGAGAGTTGTGTCCAATCGGACACAGCGCACCACCGATCAGGGTAAAGAGCCAATGACATTGTGATCAGCTGTGTGCAATCAATGTAAACAAATGCCGGTTATTGGCATTTTCTTTCCTCGGCACTGGCAGTGTGTGAGGAAAGAAAAGCCGATAAGTGAATTCCCTGTAATTGGGAAATTTACACTAATAATAAGGCCACTGATGATCAGTGCAGCCCCATCAGTGTCAATCGGTGTCCAGTACAGCATATAAGTGCCCATCAGTGCCGCCTATCAGTGCCCTTCAGTGGCACCTTATCACTGCCTCTTCATCAGTGCCACTTATTGGTGGCCATCAGTGCCACCTTATCAGTGCAGCCTCATTAGTGCCCATCAGTGCAGCCCTATTAATGCCCATCAATGCAGCTCCTCACTCCCTGTGATTGACAGTAGCAGAAGCCAATGGCTCCTGCTGCTGCTTCTGAGTCAGTGAGGAGAGAGAGCAGCAACGCTGCTCTTGTGCACAACTCTAGATTTACATCAAGCTTAGGTAAGTATAATGGGGGCTGGAGATGGGGGCTGCACAAAGAAGTTTTTTTTACCTTAAAGTGTTTGTTATCCTAAAAAAAAAAAAAGAATCCTGTTCCTTTAAAGCATGTTATACAGTACAGTGCTTGTGCTGTGTAATTTGCCCCCCTGTATCACCTGAAATATCTGGCTGATCTTGCCTGGCTATGCCCTCCCGTTGACCACAGTTTATCATGGCTGCTGAGCCCTGACACCGTGGTCAGTTTACGTGCTTCCATCATCCGCAGATCTCCTTTGTCCTCTCCCCCCTCCCCTCCCTACCTGTCAGCTCCTGTATGTGCGTGTGAGACGCCCCCTCCCCTCCTGCCGCTATAAGTAGTAATTTAAACTTTCAAAAAATGTACTGCCAGCCCCTATCTGGTATCCAGCTAGAACATGCAGTGTAATGTAAGTATTTGTGGAAAACTAAGCGTCGAAATACCTTTTTTGCAGATATCTTCAGGCCGGTCACGTGACTACTGCTCTCCACCCCCATCTAAGGGCTACAGTGGCCAGCACATGTCCTCCCGGCTGACGTAAGTGGGAGATCACGGCTCCTCCACCTGTAGCCCTGGATCGGAGTAGGAGAACAGCCTGAAGATTTCTGCAAAAATGATATTTCATTTTCCACAAACACTTACACTGCATGTTATAACTGAATACAAAAGAGGGCCTGGCAGCTGTCATTCAGTTTAAGGTAACAAACACTTTAATGCATAGACTACATTAACCACCAGCCCCGGAAGAATTTTTCCCCTTCCTGACCAGAGCACTTTTTGCGATACGGTACTGCGTCACTTTAACTGACAATTGCGTGGTCGTGAGACCAAATTGATGTCCTTTTTTTCCCACAAATAGAGCTTTCTTTTACTGGTATTTGATCATCTCTGTGGTTTTTATTTTTTGCGCTATAAACAAAAAACGAGGGACAATTTTGAAATAAACACAATATTTTTTACTTTTTGCTATAATAAATATCCCAAAAAAATATATAAAAAAACTAATTTTTTCCTCATTTTAGGTCGATATGTATTCTTCTACATATTTTTGGTAAAAAAAAAATTGCAATAAGCGTATATTGATTGGTTTGCGCAAAAGTCATAGCGTCTAAAAAATAGGGGATAGATTTATGGCATTTTTATTATTCTTTTTTTTTATTAGTAATGGCGGTGATCTGCGATATTTATCATGACTGCGACATTATGGCAGACAATTTTGACACTATTTTGGGACCATTGTCATTTATACAGCGATCAGTGCTATAAAAATGTACTGAATACTGTATAAATGACACTGGCAGGGAAGGGGTTAAACACTAGGGGGCGATCAAGGGGTTAAGTGTGTTCTAACTGTGGGGGGGATGGGCTACCTAGGACACGACAGCGATCACTGCTCCCGATGACAGGGAGCAGTAGACCTCTGTCATGTGACAAGGCAGAACGGGGAAATGCCTTGTTTACATAGGCATCTCCCCGTTCTGCCGCTCTGTGACACGATCGAGAGACACCGGCGGACACCAAGTATGCGGGTCCTGTGGGCTCGGTCATGGAGCATGCGGTGGGTGCGCACAATGCTGCGTCTCAAAGGGGACGTACCTGTATGCCCATTTGCGCAGCTGTGCCATTGTGCCGATGTATATCACCGTGTGCTGATCGGCAAGCGGCTAAGGTAAAAAAAATAACCTTCTGCCTTTTGAACCACATTAGGTGTAAGACTCATAGATGATAATATTGTATTATTTAAAAGAAAATCCTCAGAAAGCCAGAAGAACCAGAAAGCCTTCATTATACAACACGCTTTGCTCCTGCCAAAAGTCGGATGGTGGTTGGATTTCTTCTATTCACTTTTCTTCTGTCCCTGAAAACTTTATTGCTCATTATCTAGTGAACAGTGATGAAGTGACACATGATTTATTGGGAGACAAAATCTGTGTTTCACCGCCAAACGCGGGTTCTGTCTTTTGTGTTTTAGGCAGTGCACCTTTCCCATGGCTGAGGTAACAAGCGTGCCGATTTTGTGCCCTCTTACCATCGCTAATAAACGTTCACATTTCATAGCCAACTTCTCATTTACTTCAATCCTCTTTTGTTGCTTAAAACACTCACTTTGTTTAATTGAGCCGTTTCACAGTAACATCTGAATTCCGTCGTGTTTAACCATTTTGTATTAAATTTCCTACTGTTTCCTTTTTTTTTTTTTTTCCTGCATTAATCCTTTATTTTTTTTTTGTAATGAGATTGTGAATCTTCGCCTGTTATGACCTTGCAGGAAGGCTGTATGTGTTTATGTGAGTTTTGCAATGTCCATTACCTATAAAGCAGAGCAATTGTCCCTTAATTATATAATAATGCTTGTTCCTTCTAGATATGACTTTAAAACATATTTCAGCTCCATAAGGGCAAAGCGAGTTCCAGGTTGCTTTTTTTTAATAGAGGAAATTGATGTAGTGTTGGCAAGCTGAACAGCGCAGCTCTGTTACATATAAAATGTTGCTTTAAAATGTGTTGTGCTGATGTCATCGATAAAGTTTTGAGTTCAAAATGTGAGTGTTAGCGAGACATTGTATACTGTGTAAGGCTTTTTCTCTTCACTTTTATTGACATTTACAATTATTAATGTGCCCCTGTAACTAATAAGGAACAAGGGAATCACAGCCTATTTTTCCAAGCTTTACTAAACCTTAAGCTGTGCAATTTAATAGCACTATTGCTAGCATTATGGGCATGGTAGATGGCTTCATAAACACTTAAGAAAAATGAATTATGTTACCACAAAGGGATTACCGTGTATCATTACGGCCAGGTAAATGCCAGAACAGTGACATAATTGGTTGTTGGGAGTAAAATACAACCCCCTTTAAAATGTTACTAAGGTAAAAGCTGTAGGATTGTAATTCATTATACATAAACATGACTACAAGTTATTTATCATTTTCTGAATCGGGATTCTATCCCGTACACATTTCCATAATTTTGCCGGCTGCTACTTCATTAGCTCCTTTAAAACAACTACCTTACCCATTTTTTTTTTTTTCCGAGGCTCTTAATTTAGTTCCCTTTAATGATGTATGGATTTGCTTAAATAAATTATTAAATATTTGCCGTGACCCTCTTAGAGAAGAATACCATCCCGCTTCTCCCCTCATTAGGCAGTTGGGTTGAAAACATGAGTGTTTACTATTAGGAAAGGTCATGTGACAATCAAAAATTAAAGTTCATTTTTTGGTTATTTTTAGCACCTTAGCAGTATTTTCTATTACAGGTATTTATAAAGCACCCATAATTTACACAGCACTTGCACATTCAAATCAGCCCATGTCCACAAGAAGCTTACAATCTAAGGTCCTTTTTTTTTTTTTTTCTTTTTATGAAGCTCCACAGTGTAGTGGTTGTCAAAACCCTGTGAACAAAAAAGTAAGACCACAGCACAGCACACAAAAAAAAAAAAAAATCTCACAAGGCTTCAATAATGGTCCAAACTCTGAAGAAGAAGGGCCTCAAACCTTTAATCCTCTGTGGGCGAAGGACTCCTGACGAGGGCGGTCTACCTAGGGCAGTGATGGCGAACCTTGGCACCCCAGATGTTTTGGAACTACATTTCCCATTGTAAAGGAAATATGTAAGTTCTGTATATAATTGTATTCTATTTTCTATGTATTGCACACTGCGCTCACTGTGCACACGGCACTAATAATGTTTTCAGTACATGTTTACATTCTTTCATGTCCTGATTAGAATTAGCCTGCCTATGTTGCGCCCCTTGTTACCATTAAAGTACAATTGTAATATTAATGTAATACCTACATAATCATGTGTATAAAAACCTTCAATTGCATCATAATAAAGCAGAACAGTTATGTGGAAAAATGCTGAGTGTATCTTTTGTGTCTGTTCTCTACTGCAGTAGTTACTATTAATTTGGAACCACTAATCAAAATGAGGATAGGAGTTGCCTATCTATAAATTCCCATGTCACCCATGATGCTCAACTACACTGCAGAGTGCATAAGCATCATGGGAAATAGTAATTCCAAAACATCTGGGGTACCAAGGTTCACCATCATTGACCTAGGCCAAAGCCAAGTGGACTAGACATGTGCACTGCCCAAAAATGAGCTCATTTTCGTTTCATTCATTCTTTTTTTTTTTTTTCGGGTCATTTGTTATGATGGCAATTCGTAAATTCAAAAATTCGAAAATCTGAAAATAAGAAAGAAAATCTGAAAATTCGAAAGAATAACTAACTAACTAATAATAACCAACTATTAAATTATAGGTACTTGAATTTCCTTCCAAATTTGGTTGTTAATGAATGTAACGAATACGAATTTATGCGAAGTTACGAGTTACCCGAAATAACGAATGCCGCATTTAAACAAATGTAATGGAACAAATTAATAATAAATAATAATAATAAAAAGTTTTAGTTTAGATACGGTATATGTTATTTTGGATAATTCGTAACTTTGGATAAATTCATATTCGTTATGTTCACTAACAGCCAAATTTGAAAGGAAATTCCAATACCTATAATTTAATAGTTAGTAATAGTTAAGTTATTATTAGTTAGTTATTATTTCAGATTTTCGAATTTTCGGGTTTTCGGATTTTTGAATTTCTGAATTTTAGAATATTTGAATTTACGAATATTTGGAAAAATTGTTAAACGTTTTTCGTTAATTTGGATATTTCAGAATTAACGAATTTGTTGAAATTCATTAAAAAACTAATTCGGAACAAAGCGAATTGCACATGTCTAAAGTGGACCCTGTTCCTTAGGGACCTGCCAAAGCCAATCCTCCAAGCACTTGGTGGGGGGCTCTCCCGAAGAGAGAACCCCCAAGTTAGGGAGAGAAAAAGACCCAAAGACCACAAATCCTCCCTCTGACCTCAAAGCAGGTCCTGCACCTTCCATCTCTGTGCATTAAAAAACAAACCACACTTTGCAGATTTGTTTTTTTCCTTTGTCTTTTTTTATGTTTTTTTTATTTGAATTCTGGTTTGTATTGTTTTCCTTCATAAGGGTGTTCAGTGTCACATATACAACCTATATTGCTTTTCCCTTCACACTGGTTGTCCACTGGTTCTTCGCAAAGTTTGGTTTGCTTACTGAATCTTTTGAAATGATTATGATTGACACATTCTGTCATGCAAATGTTAAGACCAGCCTATTTCTAGGTGGTCTACATGCATGTAGACTTCTATATTCCAGTGCCTTAGTGGTATGTTGTAAAATGCCTGTTCTTTGTCATTGATGTCTTGTACTCCCCTTCTCTTTTTTGTATTGTTCGAAAATTCAATAAAATTTAATTGTAAAAAAACAAAAAAAAAAACAAACACACATACAGTGTTAGTTCCCATGATAATAGTGAAAAAATAAATAAAAAGTGCTATGTACATTACACAAGACTGGCCTTTCAGCCAATATAAAAATTGCTCTTAGCTGGCCAAAAGACCTGCCCAAGAGGCAAGTACAAAAAAAGCCATAGATGACGTGACCAAGTACCTGTGAAACTCTGTGGGGTACTGTGCCCAAAGTGATTTCTGGTACCACTGGACCGCCACTCCCAGGAGACACATTACTGGGAGCTCCTTGCCCCTGGCCAGACAAATGCAGCTCCATTCCTACCAGAAAGGCGTGAGCACTTAGGGGGAGTCTTGCCTTCAATGAGGCTGGCAACCCAAGGTCCCTAGCTCATACACATACTAGGGCCAATTTAGACAGGGGCCAATTAACCTACCAGTGAGTCTAGGAAAAATCCTACACAAACAAAGGGAGAACATGCAAACTCCATGTAGGTAATGTCCTAGTTGGGATTTAAACTGAGGTCCCTAGAGCTGTAAGCCCAGATAACAAGGATAACTTGCTACAAATTTGTGGCAGTGTTGAATTAATAAGTCTGTTAACTTGCTGCACATTTTCACTGGCAAGTTGTACATTTGCAGAGCACTTGAAGCACAAGTTCTAGTTCACACTTTTCCAATTTGTAGCAAATTTCCATGGCTAGTAAGAGCAAAGTTGCAGTGGTGAGTCTACAGCAATAGCTCTGCAAGTCTACAGCATGAAAATTCAGCCACAGTGACCCCCTGTGGTGGGATGACTATTGCACAACATAACTGAACCAGAACTTGCAGCAGACTTTCAGAAAGTTTGCAAACAAAGTTGATCTGGAGTCATGCAATGCGGACTTGCTGCATTTGTGCAACAAACGTGTGAAGCCTGCCTGACAAGTCTAGCAATAGCTTAGCAAGTTGTTTTCAAACTTGCAGCACAATTACTTGCTATCTGAGAGGTTAACTGTGCCACACCCAGGTTGGTTTACATGTAAAGTAAAACTCGAACCTGAACTCGAACCTGAACTCCAAGCAGGTATAAAAGGCTATAATGAATGCTTCTCTGTAATCATTAATCATTTTTAATAATTCAATGTAATTATTTTTTTTATTCAAGTAGCGTATGTACGTGAATGTGACCATGTGACTTGGTATCAGGCTTTTGCAATCTATTGTATAACATAACTCATATAGGGTGAAGGAATAAGCTGAAAAAGAAACTGATTGGGTGTGGTGCATGCTGATAGCTGGAGAGAGCAAAGAAACAGAGAAATTGGATCATCTGCATGCTGCTGCCCCTTTTACTGTCCTGTCACAAGGGGGAGATGTGTAGAAGATCTGTAAGTAAAAGTGAAGCTTTAGCAGAAAAAGATCAGGTCCCCTCCCCTGCCAGATAGGACTGAGCATTCTAAATTTCAGAACTGGATGGACGAAAGTAGAAATCATATGGCAGAGTGGCGGCTGGTGGTAATTTTTTTTTGGGGGGGCAAACAGTGCACATACAGCCACCCCCCCGGTCCGGTCGTCAGGTTCGGAGCACTTACCCCCATCTAGGGCATCACGGACAGCTTCCCTGTCTCTCCCTCCGTGGGCATCACAGGCGGTAGGGCGGCTTCCATCTCCTCCCTCATCCTCAATCCTCCTTGGAGGCCAATGGGAAGGCTTCTCCCCTTTCTTCTCTCAGAACCGCTTCCTGATTGGGAGGAGATTCAGTGTGAAAATAGCGAATATTCATTTGCTATTGTCACACAATTGGGTGGGCTCGGTTCGCAGTGCTCTGTGTCCTGAGCTCACCCCTTTTTGAAGCCTAATCACGTGCTTCAAAAAAACATCCCCGCCATTGGAATTCATGCATCCGGCAACTTGCAAGGGGCCGGATGCATGGAGGGGGGGGCGGCGCCCGTACGCCCTTTATTGTTGGCCCTTCCCCCACCTATGGCATGTAAAACAGCTTCCAAATATGTGTATTTAGCTGTTGCCTGGAATTTAGCTTTTAAAGGAGAAGTACAGCAAAAGCTCATTTGGCTGTACTTCCCTTGTGGATCATAGGTGTGCAGTTCGTTTTGCACTTCTGTGACCTGTTTTCAGCAGAAAGCGGGCTGAAGTCCGCTCTCTGCTGACATCACAGAGTTGGTCCAGGCACCGTGGCATCACGACAATAAAGTCTGGATCTGCCAGATTCCTGGACCGACACCTGGTTTAGCTTCTCGGTAAGCCTCTGGGCGCTCTAATGAGTGAGGAGGGGGCAGAGCAGAGAGCTGTGACTGACAGTCACCAGCTCTCTGATCGGGGAGCTGTGAGAACCAAGCAATCGGCACTTAGGTGGTTACTAATCGTTACTACCATTGCAATTCTACAGAACAAGGGGCTTAGTTCTCATTAAAGTGGTATTAAACCCAAAACAAAAAATGTAATATATTGCAGCTTACCAGTCATCAGATGTAGTGGCTGCATTTGTTTTCTTTTTTTGGCCTTTTTTCCCTCTATTTTAACCTAATGACCTGGCCAGTGACACATGCCTGTATTTGAGTGCCCCCCCTCCTCCCGGACCAAGGAGCAACAGAGACAACTTTGGACAGCAGTATTGTCAACTTGTGGAGAGGGGAGTGTTATATGCACTATCAGATTTAGATATAAGCCCATTTAAGGACTTAAAGGACTTTAAGGACTCAGACAGACTTACCCGGGACAAAGGCTTTTGGAACGGAATGAATGCTAGCCTCTTGCCTATCGACTATGGGCCCTGGCATTTGAGGGAGCTACAAACAGTTAGGAAGATATTCTGTTATGTAATGCAAAAGGACATTATTAAGGAGGCCATGATGGTCTCTGCAAGCTTGGGACTCATTGGACAGATGTATGTGAAAGGAATGCTGATTAATGAGATCTGGAAAGCCTGGGTTTTTTTACCCAATAGTTTATTGTGCTCATTAACACACCTTTGTCTCCTAGCAAATTGGGGGATGTATTTATACTTATGTGTATTGTAAGTTGTGAGTGAGGAGACGGCAAGTCTACCCTGAAAGGTCATATCTCTGAGTCACCTAGTCTGGGTAAATGATCAGATAACTAGCTCATGTTAATTAGGTTTCTAGTTACAGTTTGTATTGTCAGCCTGCTGTATATATTTGTGTGTTATCTCAAAAAAAAAGAGTTCATGTTGAGCAACCAAACAAGTATTACTTTGTTCTATGGTTGTCAGCGGTTGGAATATCTGATATCTATATTCAGACTGGGAGGAAGCGGTATATGACGAAAGCACTCAAGCGGAGTGTGGGGCGTTTCGTTACAAGGATTTAAAAAACAGAACCAAAACAGCCCCTATCCAACCCCTATTATATTCATCCAGCAGTTCATTAACTGATGAACATTACAGTCTGTATTATATACTGTATTTTGTAACAGACCAGCACACGTAGAAACCAGACGAGGTCCTTGTTCTCAAGCATCTTGAAATCCATTCAGTATTTCCCAATAACTGCTTCAACTACCTGCAAAGACTTTCACATTCTACAAACCTATTATTTACAAATTTACATTTGATTAAGTCTGGTCCACAAACAAATGAACATGCTTTCATCGAACTGTCATGTAGTTTTTATGATCCATCAATATACAGTAGGTCTTGTTTCTTATCATCAAGGTGTACATGGTAAAGTGTAGAAATATCTCTAAGATGTCTCTTGAAAACATTGGTGCCAATTAGACCTGGAATGCACAGTTATGCCCCGTACACACGGTCGGATTTTCCGACGGAAAATGTGTGATAGGACCTTGTTGTCGGAAATTCCGACCATGTGTAGGCTCCATCACACATTTTCCGACGGATTTTCCGACACACAAAGTTTGAGAGCAGGATATAAAATTTTCCAACAACAAAATCCGTTGTCGGAAATTCCGATCGTGTGTACACAAATCCGACGGACAAAGTGCCACGCATGCTCAGAATAAATACAGAGATGAAAGCTATTGGCCACTGCCCCGTTTATAGTCCCGACGTACGTGTTTTACGTCACCGCGTTTAGAACGATCGGATTTTCCGACAACTTTGTGTGACCGTGTGTATGCAAGACAAGTTTGAGCCAACATCCGTCGGAAAAAATCCTAGGATTTTGTCGTCGGAATGTCCGAACAAAGTCCGACCGTGTGTACGGGGCATTATTCTGACCTCTGAAAAAGTGTTAAAATCCAGCATATCTATTGTTACCAGATGACACCATCCACTAAAATGGTTGTCCTTATTGAATGTGGTTAGCACACTGTAAAGTATACCTTTCCTGAAAGAAATATGGATACTTTCATTGCTGACTTTCTACTGACAAGGCTAGTTGAATGGAATTTATGGTGACCGTCTGAGTTTAGTTCCTACAAAATCACTGACCTGGAACAAGAATGCAGATCATAAAGATTAGGTCATGGCTTGCATACATGTTCCAACTCAATAACACAAGGTATGGAAGTTGGAGAGGGTCAGCCTGACAGTCAAGCAACTAGCATTTTCGGAAAGATAGCTTAACCATTGCAGCTTCAGTAATTTCCTTGGGAAAGATATATTTTAATTGTAGGTGGCTTTTATTATTATATTTTTTTTTTCATTTAAAAACAATAATTTGATAAAATTATTGGGTAAAATATATTTGATATAATTTGGGTAAAATAACAAAATATACATGACATCAATTCCAATACCAAAATGATCCCTGAATCTCTAAAACTGCTCCTATCACTTTTGTAACATATTTACTGAATCTAGCTTTAAATACTATAGCAAAGACCATTTTTCCAATAGATATATCTCTAACTCAGGATGCATGGTCACTTCCTTTGAGGGGGGGGCTCAAGTAAGGACAAACATGAAACTTTATGAACTATGGTTTAGACTTGGCTAATAGCATCAGAATAGATTCAAGGTCACGCCGTATTAGAGATATAACATACCTTTAGCCAGAATTCTGAAATTAGTGGAACATGTCCAAAAAACAGTGTAACCATTTATTTATAGTGGTCAGACGCAGTTCCTGATAAATATTGCATACATCCCAATCATTAGCGGCACTTCAGCCCGAAATGACTGAATAATCCATCTTTGACCAATTTTTTTCTCCATGTCTGATTGTAAAATCTTTCATCACGCCTTTGCTATTTGCGCTAAACTCTTTCTTGTCAGCCCGAGGATGGACGACAGCATAACTATGAGGTATTTCTTCTCCTCTTATAACAATTTTGTGCCACAAGCTGTGATAAATTACTTGAGACCTCACAAAGTCGTTCTCTCTCCATTTCAACCCAACACAATTACCCTGTCCGTGGTAGAAGAAACCGCCAAACATGACAACCTCCCTGCACATTAAGTATCGCTAGTTAATCACTGTTTTTTTTTTTAATGGTACCAGGAAATACGTAACTGCCTAGAATTAGTAATGATTTTGTACCAGGGAAGAGAATCAGTTCTTAGCTTGTAGCCAACAGAAAAAAATGAGGGTTTAATGTGAAATCTTATCTGCGCAAAGCAAACAAATGTATCGAAAACACACGCTGGTAATAGATCCTTGTGAGTACAAGAAAGAGAGCTGATTTCCTTTGTTTAACTAATGTAGGTGTCTGGCCTAGGTGCGTTACCTTCCATTTTCTATATGTCATAAATTATTACTATAGCTGAATTCCAGCACTGGACAAGGAAACACATTTGTGTTAGGAAATTAATTTGAGAACAAGTGTCCCCAAAGTAAAGCTCTGGCTATGCTATAGATTTGAGAAAATGAAAAATATAAAAAAAAAAAAAAGTTTTGCAGGACTTGGTCTACAAACTTTTATAGATAAAAATTTATTGCTATTGGCTCTACTATGTTTATCGGCTGCAAATGTAAGAAAAAGGAGGAAATGGAAACCCGCTGGTTATTTTAGCATGTCAAAGGGATATTATAGCAAAGGCTGTTGTTGAAATATATACATTTTGTAGGCTTTTTCAATTGCAAAGGGCACAGAGTTGCATTATCTGCAAAGTAGAAGTTGTGATATTGGGGAATTAAAGGAAAACTGATGTATTAGGTAATGGTAGGTGCCTTCATTCTACTGATGTGCAATTTAATACATAAACTATAGGTATTATAAACCTTCCAGTACACTGGTCTTGACTTCACAACGATATACTGGGGGTTATATTAATGATGATAGATTTGACTAGATCTTTCATCCCACAGATGAGCAGCATAGGAGTGAATGAAACTTAACTCAGCTCTCTATTTCCAATTAAGGCCCGGTTCACATATGAGCACGCAGCTGCTCACAGCAGGAGTCCGGCGCATCCTGGTTCACTGTTTCAGGTCCAATTTCAGACTGAACTTTTGGCTGAATTCGAACCTGAAACAGACCAAAAGACGCACAGGGCTCCTGTGCAAATCCGCACCGGAGCTGTAGCGGAGATATGTGAACCGGCTCCATAGAGAGCCAGTCAAAATCTCCTGCTATTGCGAATTGGATGAGGAGGATCCTCATCCAATTCGCAATAGTGTGAACCCAGCCTAAAGCATAAATCAATGTGCTTAATTTACTAAAGAAGTTGGTGTTCACTTTGCCAAGTAAGTTCAGTGAAGATGTTCCTTTTGACAAAGGTCAGATGGGTGAACCTCATGAGAGAGGCGACCCTTCAGATGATGGTGAATAAGTACTGTTTATGCATTCTGTGTCTCTTCATTTCATATCTGGTGTTTATAAAAAGTGGGAATAGACTCTAGAGACCAGCACCTGGTATGTCTACAACAGGGACCAGCTGTAAAAACGAGACAGAAGTACTAACCTTTAGCTATTCTGTACAAAAAAATAAAATGCTTTATATAAACTTTAAAATTCAGATGTGTGCAATGTCTTTCAACATAAAGTGAAAGTGGTGGCAGTGATGGGTGTTCGTGGGGAGTGTAGTTCATAGATTTAGCTGCTCTTTTAGGCACCCCAGAGTCATGTGTAGAATGTGTGCTTGTGTGGCTATTAGACATGTGCACACTGAAATATTTCGTTTCGGAATTTTGTTTTTGTCCGAAAAATAAATTTATTTAGTTACTCCCGAAATTCGTTTTTATTTATTTCGTTTTTCCTTAAAAATTGCATTCGTCCGAAAATCCAAATTAAGGTCGAATCTGTCATTGAAGGCTTATGGTGTCTGTCGAATGTTCAAAGAAGATTCGACGGAGCAGCTAAACTGTACGACGCCGTATAATTTACCTGCACCGTCGAATCTTCTTAGAACTTTCAACAGACACCATAAGCCAAAGTACGTGTGTACTTAGTTCTAGCTATTTTACTGCTCCTCCTCTTTGGTTACAATCAGCCAATAACATTCATCATCATCATTATTTTTATTTATCTTTTCTCCCCTACGTCGAATCTTTTCTCTCTATGTCGAATCTTTTCTCTCTATATAGAATAATCTGGGACTAATAGAGTTAAGGTTAGGCACATTCGACCACAGATTTGATGGACACAGATTGTTATTGTCATCATCATGTCGAATCTCCTATCTATATCGAACTGTTGTAGCAACGAAAACGAAAATAAAGCATTTGTTTATGTCGGATCTTTCGTTTTTCGGATTCTGCACTTTCTTTATCGTTTGCTAAAATGATAACGAAAATACCTGAAATTCGGACGAAAATGCATTTGGACGAAAACAAATGCACATGTCTAGTGGCTATTTCTTGAATTGGTGTACCCGCTTTTTGTCCATTGTTCTGTACTATTTTCATGGCACCTGATTCATGACACAGACTTTAATACCTCTTCTTTAGGAAGTGCCCAAACAAAATCGCCAAGAAAAATATAATTGTTGGTGAAAAGTCAGAGGTGGGTAGAGGCAGAACCAAGGGTCAGTGCTCGGAGGTGGGTAGGGGCAGAACCAAGGGTTAGTGCTCAGAGGTGGGTAGGGGTGGAACCAAGGTTCAGTGCTCAGAGGTGGGTAGGAGTGAAACCAAGGATCAGTGCTCAGAGGTGGGTAGGGGCAGAACCAAGGGTCAGTGCTCAGAGGTGGGTAGGGGTGTAACCGAGGGTCAGTGCTCCGAGGTGGGTAAGGGCAGAACCAAGGATCAGTTCTCAGAGGTGGGTAGAGGTGGAACCAAGGGTCAGTGCTCAGAGGTGGGTAGGGGTAGAACCAAGGATCAGTGCTCAGAGGTGGGTAGGGGAGGAACCAATGGTGATCAGAGATGGGTGGTGATGGAACCAAGGGTCAGTGCTCATAGGTGGGTAGAGGTGGAACCAAGGGTCAGTGCTCAGAGGTGGGTAGGGGTAGAACCAAGGATCAGTGCTCAGAGGTGGGTAGGGGAGGAACCAATGGTGATCAGAGATGGGTGGTGATGGAACCAAGGGTCAGTGTTCAGAGGTGGGTAGGGGTGGAACCAAGGGTCAGTGCTCAGTGATGGGTAGGGTCAGAACCAAGGGTCAGTGCTCAGAGGTGGGTAGTGGCGGAACCAAGGGTCAGTGCTCAGAGGTGGGTAGGGGTGGAACCAAGGGTCAGTGCTCAGAGGTGGGTAGGGGTGGAACCAAGGGTCAGTGCTCAGAGGTGGGTAGGGGAGAAACCAAGGGTCAGTGCTCAGAGGTGGGTAATGGCGAAACCAAGGGTCAGTGCTCAGAGGTGGGTAGGGGTGGAACCAAGGGTTAGTGCTCAGAGGTGGGTAGGGGTGGAACCAAGGCTCAGTGCTCAGAGATGGGTAGGGTCAGAACCAAGGGTCAGTGCTCAGTGTTGGGTAGGATCTGAACCATGGGTCAGTGCTTAGAGGTGGGTAGGGGTGGAACCAAGGGTCAGTGCTCAGAGATGGGTAGAGTCAAAACCAAGGGTCAGTGCTTGGAGGTGGGTAGGGAGTAGAGACAGAAAGTAAATTAGAAGGGCGAATTCCTGCAACTTTTCTCTGAGAAAAAAAAACACTGATTAGAACCAATATTGAACTTGTCTCATAGAGGAACAACTTGACAGCAGTCGCTGAACAGCAACAGGCCTGAAGATGTCTTTCTGCAATCATTCACTGATTTTTATAACCTCAGGATTCACCTTTATATTTCACCCCACCTTACTTGATTTGTATCATGCTGTGCATCAATAGAGACTTTGGATACTTGCAAGGCATATTCATATACAGTGCCTTGAAAAAGTATTCACACCCCTTGAAATTTTCCACATTTTGGTCTTTTACAACCAAAAACTTAAATGTATTTTATTGGGATTTTATGTGATAGACCAACACAAAGCGGCACATAACTGTAATGGAAGGAAAATTAGTGTAATTGCAGCGAAAGGTGGTTCTACAAAATATTGACTCAAGGGGGCTGAATACAAATGCACGCCACACTTTTCACATATTTATTTGTAAAACATTTTGAAAACCATTTATCATTTTCCTTCCACTTCACAATTATGTGCCACTTTGTGTTGGTCTATCACATAAAATCCCAATAAAATACATTTACGTTTTTGGTTTTAACATGACAAAATGTGGAAAATGTCAAGGGGTATGAATACTTTTTCAAGACACTGTAGCATCTCTTGCAAATATCTGGCTGTGCATGGCAATATTTAGATGTAGCGATCTGTCTTATGTGAAGCAAGATCACAAGCTTTTAGGTATATACAGTAGAGACACACTGAAAAACTCTTTTATTTTTTAAAGTCTGTCTTTTATTATTCAGAAATGCTAAATTAGCAGTTGTGTTACTTTTTTTTAAAATCTCTCACCGCTCTTTTAAAAAAAAAAAAGCTTTGTATAAGATGGAAAAAATTTGAACAATGCAGGCAGTTTTTCAAAATGGTCACACCCATGGTAATTGTTACATTACATTTTAACTATAATCCGGACAATACCACAGTTAGAAAAACCACACTTGATCTCATTTATAAACTGTTGCATGGTCAATCTTTAATTTAATTATGACATATTCAATTGTATGCACAAAGACTTTACCAAATTCTCCTTCCAACTAAAATATTTTGCTAATTTCTAATGATTAAATTCTTAAAACATTTAAAACATCTTAAAATTAAATGTGGTTTTCTGTTTCCAAATTAGGAAAAATTACATCTGTTCCTTTTTTTCAGTTTTTGAGTCGTTTGAAGTTTTTTAGTTAACTAATAAAAAATAATGCTATTCTCATAAGTATCATCACCAGAAAATATGGCATGCTGCTGAAATGAATATTTGGCTAATGTTCTGTAAATTCCCATTTCTTAAACAGAATCTTTTTGGATTGGTATTTTCTCCTTTCCCAAAATGATGAGACTTTTTACTGGGGAGCAGAACAAATAATGTAAATTACATTGGAATAAAAAAACATAGAACAGTGATGGCAGGAAAAAAACAAGTGGTCTATCGAGTCTGCACCGTTTTGATCCACCTTTTGTTTTTTAACCTTTTGGTCTATATCTCTATGTCTATGTTTAAATCACAGTCTATTGCATTAGGGTGTGCACCCCAAAGCTCAAACACACATGAATGCCACCTGCTGTCACAGGGAGGAGGCTCTGTTCATGTCCTCAATTCTGCTAGAGATTTTGCAGCTGTTGAGGAAACTCTGCACATGCTCAGTGAGTTTCTATGTTGAGCATTTCCTCCCTATTACATCTGAGCAGCCCATGTGACTATAGAGTCACACATGTGGGCGTATACACAGTGCTAAAGGACAGCTCACTCCCTCCCTCCTCCTTTATGCCCATCAACCAGCTAAACACAATGGGGGGTGGGATATTACATGTAGATTGATGGAGACTTCACCTCCCTCTTATTCTAAGACATGGGATGGAAGGGTGTGACGCAGCCTGTGACTGGCAGAAATCCACCCACACCATGTTATTGCCAAAAAATAATAACGATTTGATTTCAAATATATATTTGTATGACAATTTAAAACAGTTTATTGGTATTATTTATTTATTTTTACTCTGTATTCCAAATACTGTTTTTTTTTATTTATTTTGAACATGTGACCAGCAGCAGAGGACTAGAAGCTCCTCCTGCTTCTGTTTCCTTACAGACAGGCTGGGAAATATCTGGGTCCTGTGACTGCTGTATATCAATTAGGAAAAGGGTACTTTTATGGTTTTATTTATTAAAATAATTACAGTGCCATCATCCCCATACAGAAATAGAAGGGACAATGTAAATTAAACAGTGTGTGCGTTTAGTACCACTTTAAGTAATTCCCGATTCAGACTTCTGTCAGCGCAGACCCACAGACCGATCGATGTAGTCGCTTGTTAGCAAAAAGCTATCATTATTGATGTCATCAGTTAGCCTTGGCAGAGGCCTTCCTTTGCTGGCTGTTTGCTTACAGGGGACAACAGCGATTGGCTGAGCTGCCATTGCATCGGTGGAGATGCACTTTTGGGTGATCTCAATCGGGCACATTTTAACTAAAGCTGTGCCCGCCACTCCTCATCCTTGGGGCTGGATGTTACTGAATCTCAATGCACATTGTTGAAAAAGTGTGCCTTTCGGAAATATTGGCACTGCATCTCTGCTAGTACAGCTCATATGTGTTGGTGTATGTTTACTTTTCCACACCAGCTCCATCCATATGCCATGTTGTGCATTCTCTATTCTGTAAGTTGCAGAAAACAGAGAAAGGACGGCCGCACTCCAAAATAATGCCTTTATTAAATGAAACTTAATCCAAACATCAATCAGATTCTATGATTAAGCGCCATTAATGGTGCGAAACGCGTCAGTATCACCTGTACCTGTGTCTTTGATTGATGTATGGATTAAGCTTCATTTAAAGAAGGCATTATTTTGGAGTGCGGCCATCCTTACTCCATTTTCTGCCACTTGACTTTGCTGAGCCGGCATCCTTCATCTCCTATATACTAGGATGGTGTGAACACAAGTGATACCACCTGGAGCGGTAATTACCTTGATTCCCTATTCTGTAACTCCTCGTTCTGTATGCCACATTGTATGTTCCCTATTCCACGATGTCTCATTTCATATGATAAACTGCATGTTTCCTATCCTGTGCTGCTTCATTCGGGCTCATTCACATTTGCAGTGAGGGGGCATTGTATCACCTCCATACCATCTGCTTTAACCCCTTGATCACCGCACTAGTGTGCTGAAACTGTGTGCATTGCATGTGATTGTGGGGCGCTTACAGAGCAGCCCAGTCACTTGAAAAGGTCACGAACAGCAAGCAATAGTGCCCGCCGAAAGTGACAGGGGATATATAATTTCTGCCCCAGCCACGAAGCAAAGCATCACAGCTGTGTACACCCCCAGCCACTGTCTCTGCAGCTAAAGGGGGTAGCAGTTGGGGGACGGTCAATGCACCGCTTAATTGCAAGGTTTTACTACCCCCACAACCTCATGTGTGAGCAAGCTCTAAATGTTATTATGTCAGGTACACCCACTTTTTCATTATTAGCCTCCTAGCTGAATAAAACACCCCCTTCCAAGATCTGCACTTGTCCTCTTCATTCTGTTGTCACCTGCTATGGTATGGAACGTGTTGTACAATGGTGTGTTTTCTGCTGAGGTCCATTTAAAGTATTCTACATCCACGTCCCCACGTGTTGGAAAATACTGCTCTCCTGAACCTCTTTCAAACCCTTAAAGTGGTTGTAAACCCTTTTTGTTGACTTTTACCTAAAGGTAAGCCTAGAACGCTTACCTATAGGTAGTGGAAATATCCATTTCTTCCCCCAGCGTTTGTCGTGACTGACGGCTCCCACCCGCATGCGCGGGAGTGACGTCAAGCGACTTCGGCCAGTCACAGAGCCGGAGTCCGTGGTCCCGGAAGGAAGAAGGGCGAAGATGGATGCGGCCTGCTCAGGGGACAGCGTGGGCTTCGTTTGCAGGTAAGTGTTGTATAATGGTCTAGTATGCGATGCATACTAGCCCATTATGCTTTTCATTTGCAGGCCTTGTGGGGAGCAAAAGAGGAAGTAAAACCCACTTACAAATTGGCAGTAAATTTACTGACGGTTGGCAACCCTGATTCAGTTTCTCCTGCTATGTTTTATCCCTCAGACCTTGCACCATTTGTGTTGCCCATCTCTTATTTTCGGCGGCTCCATTGTGGTTCGTACTGTGCAAGCACTGCGCCCGCGCAGTACAGGGGGGGCATTATCCGCTGGGGGACCTTTTTCGGCAGGACACCGGGAGATCGTAGAGAATTAATTCCTTCCTTCCTCCCCCAGACCATTACCCTTCATTACCACACTGCAGGCAGAAACCTTGACAGAACAGCTGGGAGATCATAAGGCTGCGGATGGACACAGGCTGGGCCGGGAGATCTGGTACATGAGGCAGGGAGCTTTCCCTGATGGCCAATTAAACCCCACTGCAGATGCCTGTAAACCCCCACAGTAAATGCAGTGTTACATAATTGAGGACAGTGAGGCTGAGGCATGCATATGGGCACAGTGAGGCTGGGGCATACATATGGGCACAGTGAGGCTGGGGCATGCATATGGGCACAGTGAGGCTGGGGCATGCATATGGGCACAGTGAGGCTGGGGCATGCATATGGGCACAGTGAGGCTGAGGCATGCATATGGGCACAGTGAGGCTGAGGCATGCAGATGGGCACAGTGAGGCTGAGGCATGCAGATGGGCACAGTGAGGCTGAGGCATGCAGATGGACACAGTGAGGCTGAGGCATGCATATGGGCACAGTGAGGCTGAGGCATGCATATGGGCATAGTGAGGCTGAGGCATGCAGATGGGCACAGTGAGGCTGCAAATGGGCATTGTTGACCCTCTTTTCCACTTACAGTAGCTGCTGCATTTCTCTCCCTTGGCTTATGCTCGAGTCAATAAGTTTTTTTTGGTAAAATTAGGTGCCTCGGCTTATATTCGGGTCAGCTTATACTCAAGTATATACGGTAATTATTTTATTGCAGCTTACCAAGTATTAGATGTGATGACTGCATTTGTTTTGTTTTTTTTTTTTTATGCCGCGTACACACGAGCGGACTTTTTGACTGGACTGGTCAGACGGACTTCCAACGGACTTTCCGAATGAATGGACTTGCCTACACACAATCACACCAAAGTCCGACGGATTCGTACGTGATGACCTACGACCAGACTAAAATAAGGAAGTTGATAGCCAGTAGCCAATAGCTGCCCTAGTGTCGGTTTTTGTCCGTCGGACTAGCATACAGACGAGCGGATTTTTCGATATGGAACTGGGTCCGGCGGAGTTCCAACGTAAAGATTTGAAACATGTTCCAAATCTAAAGTCCGTCAGATTTTCGACCGAAAAAGTCAGCTGCAGGTCCGATGAAGCCCACACACGGTCGAATTGTCTGCCGGACCCGGTCCGTCGGACCAGTCCGGTCGAAAAGTCCACTCGTGTGTACACGGCATTAGACTTTCTTTTATTTTTACCTGGTAATCCAGCCAGTAAGCTGCTGTGTTTCAATAGAACATGCAAATGTATTAATTGAGAGTGTTGAGAAAAAACATTTACCAATGACAGGGGTGCTTACAATCATCAGGTTTTATTTATTCATGTAAAACCTTTATCCCAAAAGAAAAAAAAAAAAACTTTTGCTGTAACTGCTTGTGGAACTGCAGTGTGAGCTGGAGTTTGACTTCAATTTGTTAGTGTATCTAACTCTGTCAGTCAATCTAACACTCTCCTAACCCCAAATTAACAATGCTGCTGTTTACTATACCCATGTGCTTCTTCATCCAGAGTGGGGGAACTCTAATACAGGAGGTGTGTTACTGACAAGATCTCCAGGTGAAAACAGAGGGGAAAAAGCTGAAAAAAGTTAATGCAGCCACCATTATTACCAAAGATTGGTAAGCTGGAATACATTACAATTTTGGATTTGGGTTTAATACTGCTTAAAGTTTCTTATTACAGGGGATTTAGGACCTCCTTCCTCTGACTGGTGATCCCTCTAGTGATGCACCCCATATAATGAATGTAACGCAAAGACTGGGTAGGGCAATTGCATCCCAATTTTTATGACATCAGGGTTTCTGGGTTCCCAGAGTACGGAAAAACAAAACTAAGGAAACCTGAAGTTGCCTGCTGATTTACTTTAAATCACATAGTACATAGAACATAGTAACACCTAGATGAAATTTTGTATCCAATTTCCTGGAATTTGTACACAATGAGGGACCCGTGCAAACAATATAATATGAATTCATGTTGTCATTCATTGAGACTCAAGGCAGATCATTGACTCATTCATCTCTGCCTTCTGCTGGAGTTTTAAGCCTAAACAGAAAGTTAGGTGCTCTCCGGATTTCTGATAGGATCAATGAGTATTTTTTTTTTGTGGCAGTATTTTTTAAAGAAACAAAATATTGGAAAATGTACATGTACTGCAAAGAAGTATTTGGTTGTTTTTTTTTTTGCCTAGATGTATTCTATAACCTAGATAATTCACTTTGTTGTCTACAAGTCTCTCCACTAACCTAATCAAATGTTTGGACCCACCTATGAATAAAGCGTAGGATAATAAAGCATGAGGTCAAGGCATACAAAGGAAATTAACACAGTTCTTTGCTTATGCAAATACTGTGGAGGGCTTGAAAAGTACATATTCCCACCAGAGAGACATGACATGTTGTGTATCACAACCTCCGTCACCTCAAGGAAAGTGGGAGAAAAAGGTCTCAATGAATATTAAAATAAAGCAATGTGTGAAATTACAACACTCTTGTTTTAATCACTAGGGACCCTGCAATTTGTTTAACACTTTCATTATGGGCAGCATTGCACAATTATCCAGCACTGTACTGGACTTCAGGTCTCTTCCTCTACATCATGGAGAATAAGACACTCGAGACTCCCCAGGTGGCAAATTCCCCTTCCGAAGGCCAGAGAGAACTTTCTTTGCAGGTGATTTCCTAATATATATATATATATATATATATATATATATATATATATATATATATATATACACATAGTGATATTGGGGGTTGTTTAGCTTGGTGTAGAGCCTACCAGTGAGCTGAGTCCACGCCAGTTGTGCCGATTAAGGGCTTGTTGCCCCACGTTTATTGAAGGAAAAATAAATAGTCCAATAATGCCCCGTACACATGAGCCCCGTACACACTAGCGGATTTTCCGTCGGGAAAAACTTGGATGGTTTTTCCGACGGTATTCTGCTCAAGCTTGTCTTGCAAACACAAGGTCACACAAAAGTTCTCTGAACTTTCGACCGTCAAGAACATACAACACTACGACGAGCCGAGAAAATTACGTTCAATGCTTCTGAGCATGCGTCAAATTGTTTCGGAGCACCTTACGTAGGAATTTCGCATGTCGGAGTTTGTTCAGACGATCAGAATTTCCGATCAGAACTTTTTCCAACCGATAAATTGAGAACCTGCTCTCAATCTTTTGCTGGCCGAAATTCCGCCAGCAAAAGTCTGATGGAGCATACACACGGTCGCATTTTCGGACCAAAAGCTCTCATCGGACTTTTGCTGGCAGATTTTCTGATCGTGTGTAAGGGGCATAACAGAAGAGCTTTTCACAGCAACAGTGTAAGTTACAAATAGAAAATACCGAGCCACCTGGCTTTCTTTAGCAGCACTGCTGCTCAGGCTTTATGCTTCAGCCCTCTTGGCTATATAAACCCTGTACAAACACTGTACCTCTTTTCCAGCTTTTTGTGCTGCTCAGCCCACAGGCCCTCTGTCTAACTATACCATGTAGACGTGCATGCTTCTCCTTTGAATGCCTGGACTCCTCGGGAGGGTGGAGCCCAGAATCACGGTCAGGTGTCTACAAATAGTCCAACACACACCTGACCAGTCAGTGTGCTGGTGAGTCTCAAAATCAGGACCCAGGACTGGGGATTTCATCCCACCTGAAATCCCCGGGCTCCAGATCCCAAAACGGATTTTTCTAAACAATGAGGAAACTGAAAAGCCAGTTTCCTCCCAAATAATCAAATCCCCTGGAGCCCCTCAACCTGCCTGGTTGAGAACCCTGCCTCCTAACCCTGCATCCTTCCGCTGGTGGGGTACCACACTACCACAATATATATATATATATATCTATCTATATATATAGATCTATCTATCTATCTATCTATCTATCTATCTATCTATCTATCTATCTATCTATCTATCTATCTATCTATCTATCTATCTATCTATCTATCTATCTACCTATCTATCTATAGATATATATATAAATATATATATATATATATATATATATATATATATATATATACATATATATAGATAGATCGATAGATAGATATGCATATATATAGATATATATATATACATATATACACACACACACATGCAAAGTTAGGTGTGTCGTATACTTTTTTTAGCATAGTTTCCATTTAAAAGCACATATTTTATGTTTTAATTTTATTCATGTACTAAAAACTAACAAAAGGCAGCAAAGCATATTTCCTACTGTCTAGATAGCTGCAATTTTATTGACAATAAATTTTCAGATTTTAAAATTTATATACATATAAATCATACCAGGAGATAACAGAAACTATACAGAATAATAACCCTTAAAAAAAATGGAGTTTTGACAGCTTACCAAAGCTTAATGATAATAAGTCAGCCCCATCATCACTCTTCCCTGTCAGCTGAAAGAACAACAGAAGCCTTATCAAATTTTTGTTTTCTGAATACTTTTAGTGATTGACTTCAACGCAGGATGATAAAGTATAAAAAAAATAAATAAATAGAAGTTTAATATTCAATAAAAATAATACAAATACATTAAAATGTATGATAGAGATAATTTGTAGTAAATTAGGAGTAGTTCTACTATTGCTGCTATTATTGTTGTTTGTTATTATTATTATCATCATTATTAATTGTATTATTATACAGGATTTATATAGCGCCAACAGTTTGCACAGTGCTTTACAACATCGGGGAAGACAGTACAATTACAATACAATTCAATACAGGAGGATCAGAGGTCCCTGATCATTAGAGCTTACAATCTAGAAATGATTATTATTAAATCTTTCTACCTCCAACTTTACAGTATTTGCATAACACTTATTACTGGCATAGGAGGTGTTTTAACAAATGTCTCTGTTGTAAGTTTGTATCAAAGAAAACATAAAAAAAGTTAAAACAGTAGTAAAATAGTCTACACATAATATTATTAATAATAATAACAATGATTATGTTAATATGACTGTATTGCTACATTATCGTGTATAGACTTTTCAGAACTGATTTAAAATCTTTAGTCACTATAACAACGTTCCTATATTATTATGGTATGTTGCTGAATTGCAAAACGTATCGGACGAGAATGAGTAAATAACAAAAAAAAAAAAAAAGAATAAGAAAAAGTGGTTTTGATGATCAGGATGTTTGCTAGAAAGCTTCATTGAACCTTTTGGGAAAAATGAGGACTCCTGGTAATCTATGTGCTGAAATATTTTTGCTTTTTTTTTTCTAGAAAATGTGCAATTTGGTCAGGCAGAAAAAATTGAACAGAGCTTTCCAAGTAATAAATCACTGGATTGCTGGTGACATTCATACAATACGGATATAGTGTTAACTGTATGAGTCAGACAGCCCTTACTGCTCTCAGCCTGTTCTTAGGAGGTGACCTTGCCACTGTGTAGTAATCAATCATCCTGGCACAGGACACACTGTTTTTGTTTAATATTACACTATTGGCATATATAGTAAACAAAGTGCAAAAGAAAATTTCAATATCAAGGTATGTATACTGTGAATTGTTCAGCTACTTAAATTCCCAGTCCATATTTGCACTGGAAGAGCTAAGAATCAGATGGTTACATATAGCTTACCCAAGGCAATTCATGATTGCAGTTTTCACAATACATTTTAAATAATATGCAACTTCCAGGCTCCTCTTACAAGAAACAAAATGTCCTTTTCCAGTAGATAAATCTTTGTTTGTATTTGTCTTTCAATAATTTTTCTTAAGAAAAATTATGGGAAAAATTGAAAGAACAGATCATTTCAAACAGCATCATTTTGGAAGGGGGGTGCGTGTTAAGGTAATATAACCAGGTTACATTAAAGGGAAACAGAAGCTAATTCTGCATTTTGTATGGTGTATACTTTAATTTACCAAACATATCTAATACATGAAATATTGTGATCAGTCCAACTCTGTTGAGCTATATGGTTAACACAGCTACAGTATAGGGGGGGCAGGGCCGGTGCTACCACTAGGCAAACTAGGCAGCCACCTAGGGCGCCCGGCCACTGGTGTCCCTACTCTCTTCTCTCTGCAGCAAGCAACTAAGTCTCAGCATCAGCAGGCAGCCGCCGCTCCAATCGCACATAGTGTCAGAGGCGCAGCGGAGGACTGTTTCTGTGTCCTGACTCCTGAATGAATGGAAGTAAGCAAACATTCATTGATGGGCACTGGTAGGCTGCATTTGATGGGCGCTGGTGAGGCTGCATTGATGGGCGCTGGTGAGGTTGCATTGATGGGCGCTGGTGAGGCTGCATTGATGGGCGCTGGTGAGGCTGAATTGATGGGCGCTGTTAGGCTGCATTGATGGGCGCTGGTGAGGTTGCATTGATGGGCGCTGGTGAGGATGCATTGATGGGCGCTGGTGAGGTTGCATTGATGGGCGCTGGTGAGGATGCATTGATGGGCGCTGGTGAGGCTGAATTGATGGGCGCTGGTAGGCTGCATTTGATGGGCGTTGGTGGGGCTGCATTGATGGGCGCTGGTGAGGCTGCATTGATGGGCACTGGTGAGGCTGAATTGATGGGCACTGTTAGGCTGCATTGATGGGCGCTGGTGAGGTTGCATTGATGGGCGCTGGTGAGGATGCATTGATGGGCGCTGGTGAGGCTGCATTGATGGGCGCTGGTAGGCTGCATTTGATGGGCATTGGTGGGGCTGCATTGATGGGCGCTGGTGAGGCTGCATTGATGGGCACTGGTGAGGTTGCATTGATGGGCGCTGGTGAGGCTGCATTGATGGACACTGGTGAGGCTGAATTGATGGGCGCTGTTAGGCTGCATTGATGGGCGCTGGTGAGGTTGCATTGATGGGCGCTGGTGAGGATGCATTGATGGGCGCTGGTGAGGTTGCATTGATGGGCACTGGTGAGGATGCATTGATGGGCGCTGGTGAGGCTGAATTGATGGGCGCTGGTAGGCTGCATTTGATGGGCGTTGGTGGGGCTGCATTGATGGGCGCTGGTGAGGCTGCATTGATGGGCACTGGTGAGGCTGAATTGATGGGCACTGTTAGGCTGAATTGATGGGCGCTGGTGAGGTTGCATTGATGGGCGCTGGTGAGGATGCATTGATGGGCGCTGGTGAGGCTGCATTGATGGGCGCTGGTAGGCTGCATTTGATGGGCATTGGTGGGGCTGCATTGATGGGCGCTGGTGAGGCTGCATTGATGGGCACTGGTGAGGTTGCATTAATGGGCGCTGGTGAGGCGGCATTGATGGGCGCTGGTAGGCTGCATTTGATGGGCACCGTTCGGGCTGCATTGATGGGCACTAGTAGGCTGCATTTGATGGGCACTGGTGAGGCTGCATTGATGGGCGCTGGTGAGGCTGCATTGATGGGCGCTGGTGAGGCTGAATTTGATGGGCGCTGCTGAGGCTGCATTGATGGGCACTCGTAGGCTGCATTTGATGGGTGCTGGTGAGGCTGCATTGATGGGCGCTGGTGATGGTGAGGCTAAATTTGATGGGTGCTGGTGAGGCTGCATTGATGGGCGCTGGTGATGGTGAGGCTAAATTTGATGGGCGCTGGTGAGGCTGCATTGATGGGCACTGGTGAGGCTGTGTTTGATGGGCGCTGGTGGGCTGCATTTAATGAGGGCTTCATTAAAAAGGTATAAATTACATGGGCAGGGCAAAGTGGGGTGAAGCCAAGGGGGGGCAGCAAAACAAGGTTTCGCCTAGGGTGTCTAAAATCCTTGCACCAGCCCTGTAGGGGGGTAACTATTTTACTCTTTAAATACTATAAGCTTCTCTTAATACTTTTCTCGTCCTGTGCATTAGCTAACAGCAGGCACCAAACAAAAAGTCTAGTTTAAAGCTTAAGGGGAACCTGTCAGATGGAACTTATTAACCACTTCAGCACCGGAATGACCAGGCCATTATTTGCGATTTGGTACTGCGTTGCTTTAACTGACAATTGCGACGTTGTACCCAAACAAAATTGATGTCCTACAAAATTTCCCACAAATAGAGCTTTCTTTTGGTGGTGTTTTATCACATCTGCGGTTTTAATTTTTTGCACTATAAACAAAAAAAAGCGTCAATTAAAAAAAAAATATATATTTTTTTACTTTTTGCTATAATAAATATCGCAAAAAAAGTTTTAAAAAACATTTTTTTTTCATCAGTTTAGGCCAATATGTATTCTTCTACATATTTTTGGTAAAAAAAAATTGCAATAAGCGTATATTGATTGGTTTGCGCAAAAGTTATAGGGGATAGATTTATGACATTTTTATAATTTTTTTCTTTTTTTTACTAGTAATGGTGGCGATCTGCAGTTTTTAGTGGGACTGCGACATTGCGACGGACAGATCGGACACTTTTGAAATTTTTTTGGGACCTTTGACATTTATACAGCGATCAGAGCTAAAAATAGCCACTAATCACTGTATAACTTTCACTGGCAGGGAAGGGGTTACTACTAGGGGTTAAATGTGTCCTAGGGAGGTGTTTCTAACTGTGCGGGGAGTAGAGAGACATCGCTGCTTCTAATCACTTAAAACAGCAGATCTCTCTCCTCTCCCTCTCTCTCTCTCTCAGGAGCGATCGCGGGTGCAGGCGGACATCGCGGCCCCCAGGCATGTGCATTAGCTCTTACGTCACGCAGCGTGCGCGCCTGCTGATGCTAGTTAAAGGGCCAACGTCTTCCAGAAGCGCATTTGAGAGGTCAGGCACTGATGTTGGACGAGAAGGCCTGGCTCGTAGACTCCGCTGTAATTCATCCCAAAGGTGTTCTATCAGGGTGAGGTGAGGACTCTGTGCAGGCCAGTCAAGTTCCTCCACCCCAAAGTCGCTCATCCATGTCTTTATGGACCTTGCTTTGTGCACTGGTGCACATTCATGTTGCAACAGGAAGGGGCCATCCCCAAACTGTTCCCACAAAGTTGGGAGCATGAAACTGTCCAAAATGTCTTGGTATGCTGACGCCTTAAGAGTTCCCTTCACTGGAACCAAGGAGCCAAGCCCAACCCCTGAAGAACAACCCCACAATATAATCCCCCCAGTACACAAAGCAAGGTCCATAAAGACATGGATGAGCGAGTTTGGGGTGGAGGAATTTGACTGGCCTGCATAGAGTCCTGACTTCAACCAGACAGAACACCTTTGGGATGAATTTGAGTGGAGACTGCGAGCCAGGCCTTCTCGTCCAACATCAGTGCCTGACCTCACAAATGCGCTTCTGGAAGAATGGTCAAACATTTCCATAGACACACTTCTGAACTTCGTGGACAGCCTTCCCAGAAGAGTTGAAGCTGTTATAGCAGCAAAGGGTGGGCCAACTCAATATTGAACCCTACAGACTAATGCCCCGTACACACGTTCGGACATTGATCGGACATTCCGACAACAAAATCCTAGGATTTTTTCCGACGGATGTTGGCTCAAACTTGTCTTGCATACATACGGTCACACAAAGTTGTCGGAAAATCCGATCGTTCTGAACGCGGTGACGTAAAACACGTACGTCGGGACTATAAACGGGGCAGTGGCCAATAGCTTTCATCTCTTTATTTATTCTGAGCATGCGTGGCACTTTGTCCGTCGGATTTGTGTACACACGATCGGAATTTCCGACAACAAGGTCCTATCACACATTTTCCGTCAGAAAATCCGACCGTGTGTACGGGGCATAAGACTGGGATGCCATAAAAGTTAATGTGAGTGTAAAGGCAGGCGTCCCAATACTTTTGAAAATAGAGTGTATATATATATATATATATATATATTACATATTTACAAACTATACATAAAAAATAATTTTTAAAACATTAACTAACATTAATGAGCTAATTTTCAATAGGAGGATTTTCTTAAGAATTAATTAAGAACTAAGATGATTTTTTTAAGAAATATCTAGGAGACCAGTTGGCTTCCTTTTAAACCAATGCAGTGCCTTGGGCTTTAACCACTTCAGCCCCGGGAAGGTTTCACACCCTTCATGACCAGGTAATTTTTTGCAATACGGCACCCCCTTGGCTTTTTACCTATTTTGTTACATTACAGCCTTTAGTTCAATTTTTTTTTATCTGAATTATATGTGATGGATCAGAACACAATAGTCTAAGTTGGTGAAGTAAAATTAGAAAAATATATACATAAAACAATTTTTCAGAAATAGAAAATGGATAATTGCCATGTGCGTATGTATTCACCCCCTTTGTTATGAAGCCCATAAAAAGCTCTGGTGCAACCAATTACCTTCTGAAGTCACATAATTAGTGAAATGATGTCCACCTGTGTGCAATCTAAGTGTCACATGATCTGTCATTACATAGGCACACCTTTTTGAAAGGCCCCAGAGGCTGCAACACCTAAGCAAGAGGCACCACTAACCAAACACTGCCATGAAGACCAAGGAACTCTACAAACAAGTAAGGGACAATGTTGGTGAGAAGTACAAGTCAGGGTTAGGTTATAAAAAAATATCCAAATCTTTGATGATCCCTAGGAGCACCATCAAATCTATCATAACCAAATGGAAAGAACATGGCACAACAGCAAACCTGCCAAGAGACAGCCGCACACCAAAACTCACAGACCGGGCAAGGAGGACATTAATCAGAGAGGCAGCACAGAGACCTAAGGTAACCCTGGAGGAGCTGCAGAGTTCCACAGCAGAGACTGGAGTATCTGTACATAGGATGACAATAAGCCGTACGCTCCATAGAGTTGGGCTTTATGGCAGAGTGGCCAGAAGAAAGCCATTACTTTCAGCAAAAAACAAAATGGCACGTTCTGAGTTTGCGAAAAGGCATGTGGGAGACTCCCAAAATGTATGGAGGAAGGTGCTCTGGTCTGATGAGACTAAAATTGAACTTTTTGGCCATCAAAGAAAACACTATGTCTGGCGCAAACCCAACACATCACATAACCCAAAGAACACCATCCCCACTGTGAAACATGGCGGTGGCAGCATCATGCTGTAGGGATGTTTTTCAGGAGTCGGGACTGGGAAACTAGTCAAAGTTGAGGGAAAGGTGGATGGTGGTAAATACAGGGATATTCTTGAGCAAAACCTGTACCACTCTGTGTGTGATTTTAGGCTAGGACGGAGGTTCACCTTCCAGCAGGACAATGACCCCAAACACACTGCTAAAGCAACACTTTAGTGGTTTAAGGGGAAACATGTAAATGTGTTGGAATGGCCTAGTCAAAGCCCAGACCTCAATCCAATAGAAAATATGAGGTCAGACTTAAATATTGCTGTTCACAAGCGCAAACCATCCAACTTGAAGGAGCTGGAGCAGTTTTACAATGACGAATGGCCAAAAATCCCAGTGGTAGAATGTGGCAAGCTCATAGAGACTTATACAAAGCGACTTGGAGCTGTGATAGCAGCAAAAGGTGACATTTTTTAGTTTCTACTATAAAACATTCCCAATTAAAAAAAAAATAAAAATCTAATTTATTCATCAATGTAGGCCAATATTTATTCTGCTACATACTTTTGGTAAAAAATCCCAATAAGAGAATATTGACTGGTTTGCGCAAAAAGTTATAGCGTCTACAAACTATGGGATATTTTTATGGAGTTTTTAGTTATTTATTTATTTTACTAGTAATGGCGTTGATTAGCGATTTTTAGCAGGACTGCGACATTGGGGCTGGAAAATCGGACACCAAACTGACACTTTTTTGGGACCAGTGACACAAGTTCAGTGATCAGTGCTAAAAAATATGCACTGACATTGTACTAATGACACTGGCAGGGAAGGGGTTAACATCAGGGTCAATCAAAGGGTTAAGTGTGCTACTAGGGAGCACGTTATCCTTTGATGAAGTCACGTGTTCAGTGACGCAATGCGTCAGAGGGGAGCTGGATGTCGTCACTTCCAGTCGCGGCCGAGACCAGAAATTCTCTTACTAAGCCAGGGGTCTTCAAACTATGGCCCTCCAGTTGTTCAGGAACTACAATTCCCATCATGCCTAGTCATGTCTGTGAATGTCAGAGTTTTACAATGCCTCATGGGATGTGTAGTTCTGCAACAGCTGGAGGGCCGTAGTTTGAGGATCCCTGTACTAAGCTGTATTGATCATTCTGAACTGTAAGTTACTACTCGATTTTTATTAAAGTGTATTGAAATACTACACTATGGAGCACCCCTTCTTTATTGCATGATAACACCTTATTGGATGAGCCTGAAATCCTCCTTGGTCCCGGATTGTTGTGGATATCTGTGGGAGCTGATCAATTGATGAGGATCCAGTGTCTATTCATACAGGGGCCTGACTTGACCTGTAGGGGTCTTCTTGTGAGGTGAGAGGCTGGGGCAAATGAGTGTCGCACATCGGATGGTGAAAGCAATTGGATGAAGTGGAATTTTTGGTCGACTACTTTGCACATGCACTTTTTTCCATATAAACTGTCACTTGAAGTTTTTTTTATTGGACTATATGTTTGCACTTTTATCACTTTGGAGCATTTTTTGCACTGTGAAAGTTATCATTGCAACCTGACACTTATACACTTATATTGTTGAAGTTATTTGTGCACTTTATTTTTCATCATTTAGTTTAGCACGGCCATTTAGTGCTATTTATTGTTAGGATTTATTGCATGTTTAGATTTATTGACTATACTTCTATTATATTTTTTAATTCAGCTGAGTTAGCGCCACATACCTTTCCCTTTTTTGCTCCTAGGGAGTGCTTTCTAACTGGGGGGGGGGTTTCTGTGACTGGAGGAAAACATAGATCTGTGTTTCTGCTTACACAAGATCGCCATCTTCCTCTCACCTTAAGAGGTTAACCACTTGACGTCCTTTTTTTCCCACAAATAGAGCTTTCTTTTGGTGGTATTTGATCGCCTCTGCGGTTTTTATTTTTTGCACTATAAACAAAAAAAGAGCGACAATTTTGAAAAAAAAACACAATATTTTGTACTTTTTGCTATAATAAATATCTCAATTTTTTTTTTAAAAAAAGCTAATTTTTCCTCAGTTTAGGCCGATATGTATTCTTCTACATTTTTTTGGTAAAACAAATCTCAATAATTGATTGGTTTGCGCAAAAGTTATAGTGTCTACAAAATAGGGGATAGATTTATAGCCTTTTTTATTATTATTATTATTTTTACTAGTAATGGCAGCGATCTGTGATTTTTATCATGACTGCGACATTATGGTGGACACATCGGACAATTTTGACACATTTTTGGGACCATTGGCATTAATACAGCGATCAGTGCTATAAAAATCCATTGATTAGTGTAAAAATGTCACTGGCAGTGAAGGAGTTAACACTAGGGGGCGATCAAGGGGTTAACCGTGTTCCCTCGTGTGTGTTCTAACTGAAGGGGGGATGGGACTAGCTAGGGGAAGAGATAGATTGGTGTTCATACTTTGTATGAACAGACGATCTGTCTTTTCTCCCCTCAGAGAACTGGGATCTCTGTGTTTACACACAGAGATCCCCGGTTCTCGCCGTGTCACGAGCGTTCGCGGGAGCCCGGCGGTCGCGATGGCACTCGCATCAGCTTCGGGGACAAGCAGTGGGCACGTGCCCCTAGTGGGCACTAATAGAAGTTACATAATATGACGGCGATTCGCGCAGTCGAGCCATGTTGCCACAGTGCAACTACGGCGGCTGGTCGGCAAGCAGGTAAAGATGTATTGCAGGTAATTACCCTAGGTGAGATAAAAAAAATATATATATACACGTACCTGTTCCGACTTACAAACAAATTCAACTTAAGAACAAACCTACAGACCCTATCTTGTTTGTAACCCGGGTAATGCCTGTATTTGATTGTAAATTAAGCTCTAATGAGGTAAATTGTATTTTTATATATATTCCCGGAGATGTTTGGAAAGCATTAATTGCAAACCCCATAGACTGCCTATAGTATAAGACAGAGCACAGATTCGCCATTGTTATTTATCATTTCCATCAATGATAGTCTTCATGCAGTGTCTTCTTGTCTGTTAACAGACACCCATGCCGAGTAGCAGCACAATCTCTCGCACATTCTTCTCCATCATGAATGATTTAGAGCAATAGTTGTAAAAATTTTAACAACTAACTTGGTAGAAGCATTCCTACAATATGCCGGTAACTGCTATTGAATGGACCATGAAGCTGGACATGTTATTCCCATGATAATTAAGGCATTGCAGAACCTTTCTGCAGCCCAGATTTACAATGCTTAAAAGCTCACATATAAGAAAACAACTATTTGGTAGAAAATAAGTATAAAATATTTAATAAGTGTGAATAAAAATAATGTCCATATGATTTTTTTTCCCCCCTAATCCCACTATTGAAATGTAAGATTCCAAACATGATTTATGAAATACAAAATCCTAAAGCTATGCCCCGATGTGGTATCCCTTCAACAGTGTGTAATTAGGAACAGCTTGAGAACTGTTTTTGTGGGTGTTAGGGGCAAAGACAGGGGTGTAAATTGATTGATTAATACAGTGCTAAGACATTTCTGGATTTGGCACAGGAACTGTTCTTGTTACTTTTCACTGTAAAATTCTTTCTTTGGAGTCGCATAAAAACATACATGAATGCTCAAGCAGATGATATGTCATCTGTGACTTGCTATAATTGTCACTTATGTCAAATGATTTCTACTGATGCTGAGTTGGCATTTCCCAGCCGATCGTGTGATTATAACTCTGTAAAGCGATGCCCAAACTGTTGGCGCTATATAGATCCTGTATAATAATAACAATAATTATGATGCTGTTGTGGAACACTATGGATAACTACTTTCACCACTACATAATGTCATCACAGTTTCTTGTGAAAGTTGGGATGTGTTGGGGTTAACTAAACACATGAGCACTGCTGGGTGTTGGAAGCTGTTGGTATGCCATCTGTGACTGGTTATAGCTGTCACTTATGTCAAATGTTTTCTACCGATGCTGAGTTGGCATTTTACAGCCAATCATGTGATTATCTACACCTCCTCCCTTGGTCACCTAATAACTGCCCATGGCTTCCAATACCACTTATACGCTGATGACACCCAAATCTATCTGTCTACTCCTCACCTCACTCCTTCAGTCTCCTCTCGCATTACTAACTGACACATCAGCATGGATGTCGCACCACTTCCTTAAACTAAATCTCTCTAAAACTGAGCTATTAATATTCCCCCCCGCCCGTGCCCCCCTCCATGACTTTTCCATCAAAATCAACAACGCAACCATCAGTCCCTCCCCTCACGCCAGGGTACTCAGTGTAATCCTAGACTCTGACTTGTCATTTCAGCCTCAAATCCAATCGCTGTCAAAAGTTTGTAGAATTCACCTCCGTAACATCTCTAAAATTCGCCCTTTTTTAACAAATGAAACCACCAAGCTCCTCATTCACTCCTTTGTTATCTCTCGCCTTGACTATTGCAACTCCCTTCTCATTGGCCTACCGCTCCATAGGCTATCCCCTCTCCAGTCTATCATGAATGCTGCTGCCAGACTTATCCACCTTACCAACCGCTCAGTGTCTGCCAACCCTCTACTTCAATCCCTACACTGGCTCCCAATCACCCAGCGAATTAAATTCAAAATTCTAACCACAACATACAAAGCCATTCACAACTCTGCCCCGAGCTACATCACTAATCTTGTCTCCAAATATCACCCAAATCGACCTCTCCGCTCTTCTCAAGACCTCCTGCTTTCAAGCTCTCTCATCTCCTCCTCCCATGCTCGTCTCCAGGATTTCTCCAGAGCCTCTCCCATCCTCTGGAACTCGCTACCTCCATCTATCCGGCTATCCCTTACTCTTGCTACCTTCAGGCAATCCCTGAAAACTCATCTCTTCAGGGAAGCCTATCACGTCTCCAACTAATCTCCTACCACTTCCACCAGCTCATTCCCCACAGTTACAACCTTTTGTACCACCTGCCCCACCCTATTAGATTGTAAGCTCTTCTGAGCAGGGCCCTCTTAATCCTATTGTATTGTATTGTATTGTATTGTATTGTATTATAACTGTATTGTCTCCCTTTTATATTGTAAAGCGCTGCGTAAACTGTTGGCGCTATATAAATCCTGAATAATAATAATTATGATGCTGTTATGGAACACTGTGGCTCACTACATTTTCTGCTATATAATGTCATCATAGTTTCTTGTGAAAGTTGGGCTATGTTGGGGTTAACTAGACATGGCGATATTAGAGAGATGAGGAATGGGGACAGTGACGGGAGGGCCCGTGGAACCCAGAATCCCAGTTACAAGGACTTTTAAGGCGCCAGACAAAAATAATATACTACATCATATTTAAAATATAACACATTTTATTGGATACATTAAATAATATACATCCTTATTAAAATATTTTTTTCCAAAAGAACAAAATTATATGTAATCCTTGTATACTGTACAATGATAATTGCTTGACATGTTTCGCCAGAAAATGGCTTTTTCAGGAGACTTTTTACTTTACTGTACAAGGTATTCACTGTAAGCAGAAAAATATACATTAAGAAACAATAAGTGATGGGGCCATGTGACCATATTAATTCCATTTAGATGCAGGCCAGTCAAGTTCCTCCACCCCAAACTCACTCATCCATGTCTTTATGAACCTTGCTTTGTGTACTGGTCCAACTGGCCTAGTCAAAGCCCAGACCTCCATCCAATAGAAAATCTGTGGTCAGACTTAAAGATTGCAAACTGAAACCATCTAACCTGAAGGAGCTGGAGCAGTTTTGCAAGGAGGAATGGGCAAAAATCCCAGTGGTAAGATGTGGCAAGCTCATAGAGACTTATCCAAAGCGACTTGGAGATGTGATAGCCGCAAAAGGTGTCTCTACAAAGTATTGAATTTAGGGGGGTGAATAGTTATGCACATTGACTTTTTTTGTTATTTTGTCCTATTTGTTGTTTGCTTAACAATATAAAAAAAAATCTTCAAAGTTGTGGGCATGTGTGACCATATTAATTCCATTTAGATGCATTTAGATATGACTTGCAGGAATTTGGAACAGTTCTCCTGCACAGGGTCATTAATATGAGTTGAATCCCAGACAATGTGCAGGGGTACATTGTCAGGGCTGGGCTCAGCCCTTCCTTCTCTCAGCTGTCAGCTAATTGCCAGCTCCTATCTTTCCACAATTACTCAGGTATTGATGATATCCTGCTCATCAGTCCTGCCTGCTTAAGCCGTCCAGTCCAGAGGAGCTCTGCCTTCGCCTTGGTCAACATCACAGAAACCAACTCCTGCGATCCTGCTCAAGATTTGCTTTGCTGACATCCCTTCTGGCTCCAGATCCTGCTTGCTGTTCCACTACATTGATCGCTGACTTCTGGCTTGGCTGACTATCCGTTCCGGTCACTGAACTTTGACTATGTTTTGACTATGTTTGTTCTTTTTACTTTTATTATTAAACAAGTGTGATTTAACTGTACTTCTGTCTCGGCCTGATTTCATGGTTCCTGACAATAGGAGAAGGCCATGAATTCAGAAGATGCAGTCAATCCACTTGTTGGTAATATTTTTTCCAGATTGGATAAATTGGATCACCGCATGGATCAGTTTGCCATGGCGCTACAAATGCTCCTGAAGCACACGGCTCACCTGGAATCTCCCACTCTGGCTGCCCCGGTACAACCTATGTTGCAGGCCAAGCCTGCTGCTGCTCCAGTCTCTGTGCAGGCACCCACCTCGAGTATTACCTCTTCAAGAGGTATATCTGGTTTGGCTCTGTTTCCCCATCAATTTGGGGGCGATCCAGTCCAATGCAGAGGGTTTCTCAAGCAAGTTGAGATATATTTTGAGATGCTGCCCCAGGCATTTCCCACGGACAGAAGCAAAGTAGGTTTCATGATATGTTTGCTTTCTGAGAGAGCCTTGGCCTGGACAAACCCTCTATGGGAGATGCAAAAACCTGTTTTCTTGAGCTATCCTGAGTTTGTGGCTTCATCTAAAAGGGTATTTGACATTTCCGCACGCCATGCTTCTGCTGCCAAGTGCCTCATGTCCATCGAACAGAGTACGAGAACTGTTACCAAATACTACTCCATTAAATTCTGTTCTCTGGCAGCAGAGGTTGCGAGGAACAATGAGGCCCTCGTGGCTGTTTTTTCTCATGGTCTCTCAGATAACATCAAGGATGAGATAGCAGCTGAGATATATCCACTGAGCTGGAGAAGTTGATCACGTTTGCTATCCTCATTGACTCCAGACTCAGAGAAAGACTCTTTTTTAAGGAGCGTTTGTGGAAGCCTCCTGTACGTTTGTCTCCAAGCTTTGCAATCCCACCCGTGCCTCCCTCACCTCCCATGCCTTCTGGTACCAAGTCGGTCAGTAAAGGTGAACCCATGCACTTGGGCTTCACGTGTCTCTCTGCGGATGAGAGAACCTTTAGGGGGAGGGAGAGATTGAGGGAGAAATTGTGCCTGAACCTTGAGGTCCTGTCACGGACAGACCTTAGGTGACGTTGTTTCATCCCCAGTTATCCAGAAGGATAAGCCCCTGGTTTCGGTCACCCTTTCTTGGGCTGAGTCGTCCGTCGAGATACAGGCTCTAATTGACTCTGGGGCTGCATGTCTGTTCATTGATGCTGCCTTTGTATTGAAGCACTCGATTCCGCTGCAGCTGCATGACACTCCACTTCCCGTTAAGGCGAGACGGGAGACCGCTACAGCCTCTCCATGTGACTCATGAGACGGTTCCGCTGTCCATGACCGTAGGGGCTCTTTACCATGAGATAATCCAATTCCAAGTTTATTTCCTTACCTAAGTGTCCACTGGTTAACCTTGGTTACAGAGGCACAACCCCTCTTTTGATTGGTTCTGTGCTCTGGGTCTCTCCTGGTCACCACAATGCAGTGAGACATGCTTCCAGAAGGTAGCCAAGGTCCTGTGCACCTCTTCCCTCTCCTCCCTGCCGGATTTTAGCAATGTCTTTGACAAAATTCAAGCCGGTAATTTGCCTCCACACCGGCCATATGATTGCACAATTGACCTTCAACCTGCTGCCATACCCCCTCGTGGCCGGGTTTACCCTTTGTCGGTCTTGGAGGATAAGGCCATGGAGAAGTATGTTGCAGACAGGCTTACTGGAGGTTTTATCCGCAAATCCTCATCTCCTGCTGGTGCTGGTTTCTTCTTTGTGAAGAAGAAGAGTGATGAACTGAGACCGTGTATTGATTATAGGGGTCTCAGTCGTTTCACGATTAAGAATGCCTATCCGATTCCGATGATTATGGAGTTATTTGACCGCCTTAAGGTAGCAACGGTTTTCATGAAGCTTGATTTGAGAGGGGCATACAATCTCGTGAGGATTAAGGAGGTTGACAAGTGAAAAACTGCGTTTAATACCAGACCAGGCCATTATGAGTACCACTTAATGCTTTTTGGCCTTTGTAACTCAGTTTTCCAGGAATTTATTAACAATGTCCTCCGAGATTTGTTGCAGTTATGTGTAGTGGTTTATTTCGATGATATCCTCATATTTTCCAAGTCCCTGGAGAGCCACCACACAGATGTCTGTCGTGTGTTTCAGAAACTAAGGGAGAACAATCTCTATTGTAAACTGGAGAAGTGCAAGTTCCATCGTGAACAGGTTAAATTCCTGGGTTACGTAATTTCCACTGCTGGTTTTTCGATGGACCCAGAGAAACTTTCAGCAGTTCTACTGTGGCCCCGACCCATGAGTTTATGTCCTCTGTAGCGTTTCCTGGGCTTTGCCAACTATTACCTGAAGTTTATTCGTAACTTCTTGTCTCTGGTCAAGCCCCTGACTGATATGACCAGAAAGGACGGTAACCCACAGAGTTGGTCTCCGGAGTCCATTAAGGCCTTTGAGAGTCTCAAGGCTGCCTTTGTTTCTGCTCCTGTGTTTGCACATCCTGATCCTACGTTATCTTTTATCCTTGAGGTTGATGCTTCTGAGACTGGTGTTGGCACCCTTCTGTCTCAACGTCCTACCACTGAGAGCGCCTTGCATCCTTGTGGCTACTTTTCCAAGAAATTGTCACCTGCGGAGTGCAATTACGAGATTGGTGACAGAGAGCTGTGGGCGATTATTTTAGCCCTGAAAGAATGGAGACATCTCCTCAAAGGTACCACTGTGCCGGTTCTCATTCTTACTGACCATAAGAATCTCACATTCTTGTCTGAGGCTAAACGCCTCGCTCCCAGAAGGGCTCTTTTCTTGTCAAGTTTCAATTACATTGTCTCATTCTTACCCGGTACTAAGAATGTAAGGGCTGACGCCTTGTCACGACAATTTTCCTCCACTTCCAAGTTGGAGTCGGTCCCGACTCCTCCGGTTCCTGTGATTCCTCTTGATTATATTCTGGCTACGGTTCGCAGCAGTCTCACTTCTCCTTTGGGTGACAAAATTCTTGCTGCTCAGCTTCATGCTCCTCCTGAGATACCTTGTGACCGTTGCTTTGTCCCAGAGAGTCTCCGCACTGCCGTGCTCCAGACTTACCATTCTCCCAAGGCTGCTGGCCACCCTGGGAAGAATCAACTCTTTTGGGCTATTTCCCAGCAATTCTGGTGGCCTAGTACGTGTTGATGTAACCGCCTTCATAGCTGCCTGTTCTGTGTGTGCTCAGAGTAAGACTCCACAACACATTCTAGTGGGCCTCCTACTGTCAGGGCAGGGCTCAGCCCTTCCTTCTCTGGGCTGGCCCTCAGCTGTCGATTAATTGCCACCTCCCCTCTCTCCACAGTTACTCAGCTGTTGATGATATCCTGCTCATCAGTCCTGCCTACTTAAGCCTTCCAGCCCAGAGGATCTCTGCCTTCGCCTTGGTCAACATCACAGAAACTATCTCCTGCGGTCCTGTTCAAGACTTGCTTTGCTGACATCCCTTCTGGCTCCAGATCCTGCTTGCTGTTCCACTACATTGATCCCTGACTTCTGGCTTGGCTGACTATCAGTTGTGGTTACTGAACTTTGGCTATGTTTTGACTACGTTTGTTCTTTTTCCTTTAATTATTAAACAAGTGTGATTTAACTGTACTTCTGTCTCGGCCTGATTTCATGGTTTCTGACATACATACTGTCAAACAAGCATCACCCATCCACCTACTATCCCTAATTAAAACTGTTGTATCTTCTGCAGTATCTTAATTCTAGTGGCAAAAGCTCAACCTTTGCTCTTTGTCTCTAGTAAATTTAAACCTAGGCTTGCTATTTAACATTGTCCTATTGCAGGTCAATGTTACACTGTTGTATCATCTGCAGTAAATTTTTAATGAAAGCTTGATAGAAAATGACCTGTGGCAGGACAGTTCTGCATCGGTGAGAGTAGGGACAGCTACTACTGAACTACTGGCCATTTTTTATCTGTTGGACTATAACTGTTTGATGAAAAAGAATGTGTCACTGCTTAAGCTACCTAAAAAAAAAATATAACTCCTGCATAGCGTCTGTAAAGAGCCGCTCCTCTCACTCCAGTGTAAAAGCCCGAGTGCTTTCACACTGGAGCGGTGCGCTTGCAGGACGGTAAAAAAAGTCCTGCAAGCAGCATCTTTGCTGCTCTGCAGGAGCGGTGTACACACCGCTACACACCGCTCCTGAAGCGCCCCTGCCCTTTGAAATCAATGGGCAGAGCTGCCGATACCCCCCGCTAGCGGCCGAATGCCCCAGTGTGAAAGCAGCCTTATGCCGCGTACACCCGATCGAACATTCCGACAACAAAACCGTGGATTTGTTTCCGACAGATGTTGGCTCAAACTTGTCTTGCATACACACGGTCACACAAATGTTGTTGGAAATTCCTAATGTCAAGAACGCGGTGATGTACAACACGTACAACGAGACGAGAAAAATGAAGTTCAATAGCCAGTGCGGCTCTTCTGCTTGATTCCGAGCATTCATGGAATTTTGTGCATTGGAATTGTGTACACATGCTCAGAATTTCCGACAACAAGTTTTGTTGTCGGAAAATTTGAGAACCAGCTCTCAAACATTTGTTGTCGGAAATTTCATTGATAGCAGCCAATGGCTCCTGCTGCTATCATCCTATCCAATGAGGATGGAGACAGCGACTGGAGCCGTTGGGCTTGTGCACGGCGCTGGAACGGATCGACTCGAACCTTGAGACTTTACAACCCCTTTAAGACCTTCTCTAAGCATGATATTTAAAGGATATATTTTCAATGTTGCCCTTGAATCAACATGAAAAGACCCTCTGCCCATTGTACATCATCTTTTATTTGTTTATTTGTTTTTTTGCATTGGTCAATGACCCCCATAGCAGTGCCCAGATTACCATTTCCTTTCGACAGTAGTTTGCCTATTAGCTCAAACAATGGCTTTAATATAAAAACAAGATTCACACCTATAGCCTTTCATGGGAAGTTCTGGTTTTCCAAACTTTGAAACAGGTTTGCCAGACTCTTGGTGGAGCAAACTCAAGCAGATTCACCCATCACCAAAGGTAAAAGAAAATGGTGGGGAACATCACCAGAACAAGAAGATTTTCTTGCAGTGGGACAACAGTGATTGGCAAGAAAAATCCATTCTGGCCTGTTCTTCTAAGTTTGGCAAGCAATGTCTGCTGTTCCCTATGGGTATATGGATCATTGGCTGAGACCAATGAATTCCTTTGGCCCCAGGGGTCAGAGTCCTTGGCAGTCATTACATGTAAGTGCTGGGTGTTTGGCACACATAGGTATGAGGCCAGATTCAACCCCACAATGTATCTGCCGATACGGCTTGCTTGTGATGCTTTAAAGCTTCGTATTATTTATAATTTAAGTCCATTGCAAACAAAAGTGATGAAATCTAAGTAATGTAAATTGAACATAAGATCCGTTGCCTTTTGTTCCTGAATTCTGATTAGGAGCTGCATTAATTCAGGCAATTATTTGCTTTAGGATCAGTTAAATGGAAATTACCCCAGGTATACAAATAGGACTAGGCTCATTTTCTTTGCCATCTGGCCTTAGATTTAATTGCAAATTAACTTTTCTCCCTACCTGACTTTAGAATAAAATATAGTGCATAATGCTCAGTGAAATATGCTTTATTCGCGTGTACACCTGCTAAAGTTATTGAAATGTCAGTTAGATGTGCTGCTCTGGTTTCTTGTCGGCAGTAGTATAAAAAAAAGTAAGGAAGCAAGGGGAGAGGCTGTTAGCATAATTTAAAGACCGTTAAAATGGATCAGCAGCTTTTGGCCTTGGGAGATCAGTCCTGGCATTAGCCAGGGTTGGATTTCCACAAAAACTACACAAGCCATGTTCGAAAACCAAGAGTGGAGTCACGCATTCATTACTTGTTTAGTTTTTGCCTGTTGCTTGCTATTAAAGAGCATGCGCCTGGGTCCAATCACGCCTCCTAGTTTTTAATTGCCACTATGCCGAGATACTTTGCTTCTGCACCCTGTCACTTATTGTGGCTCCAACTCCACAACTGGTATGCATTAAAAAAATTGTCATTAATAATATTTCCATTGCACATGCTCCTGGAAATGGCAAGAAATAGGTGGGTGCATACAGTATATCACCAGTACATCAGTATGGATCTTTAAGATAACAGCTTGGGGCAGCACAGTGGCTAAGTGATTAAGTTAAGCAACACTAGGGTCACCGGTTCAAATCCCAACCAAGACACTACCTGCCTGGAGTTTACATGTTCTGCCTGCGTGGGTTTCCTCTGGTTACATCCCACACTCTAAAGATATGCTGATAGGTTGATAGACTCCTGTCTAAATTGGCCCTACTGTGTGAATATGAGTTAGGGACCTTAACCACTTGCCGCCCACCATATAGCAAAATGATGGCGGCAAAGTGGTTTCGATATTCTGACCGGACGTCATATGTCGTCACCAGGATATCAAGCCACTGTGCGCCCCCGGAAACTGCCGACAGTCTGACACACCGCAACTCGGATCTAGGTAAAGAGTCTCTGACAGAGACTCTTTACCACGTGATCAGCCGTGTCCAATCATGGCTGATCACGATGTAAACAGGAAGAGCCGTTGATCAGCTTTTCCTCACTTGCATCTGTCAGACATGAGTAGAGGAGAGCCTATCGGCTGTTCCTCTGACAGGGGGGGTCTGTGCTGATTGATTATCAGCGCAGCCCCCCCCGAGGATGCCCACACTGGACCACCAGGGATGCCACCAGGACCACCAGGGATGTCACCACCAGGTATGCCACCCTAGACCACCAGGGATGCCAATCAGTTCCCACAATGGATGCCAATCAGTGCCCACAATAGGCATCACTGATTGGCAGGCATTATTGTTTGGCGCTGATTGGCATCCATCAGTACCATCTATTAGTGTACATCAGTGCCACCTATCAGTGCTCATCCATGCCCATCCGTGTCACCCATCAGTGCCCATCTGTGCCACCTATCAGTGCCCATCTGTGCTGCCTTTCAGTGCCCATCAGTGCCACCTATATGTACCCATCAGTGCCACCTATCAGTGCCGCTTATCAGTGCCCCATCAGTGCCGCATATTAGTGCTCATCATCAGTGCCCATCAGTGCTACCTCATTGGTGCCACCTCATCAGTGTCCATCAGTGCCGCCTTATCAGTGCCCGTCAGTGCAGCCCCATCAGTGCCCATCAGTGAAGGAGAAAACTTACTTATTTACAAAGCGTTGTAACAGAAACAAAAAAAAACATTTTTTTCAAAGTTTTCGGTCTTTTTTGTTTAGCAGAAAATAAAAATCCCAGAGGTGATCAAATACCACCAAAATAAAGCTCTATTTGTGGGAACAAAATGATAAACATTTTGATTATGTTTACTCTGTTTGCCTTTATTTTTATTATTAAACAAGTGTGATTTAACTGTACTTCTGTCTCAGTCTGATTCATGGTTTCTGACACTTGCAGAGCTCTTGCTGTAGACTCACCACTGCAACTTTGCTCTCGCTAGAGACTTGCCATGCAAATTTGCTAGAAATTGGAAAATTGTCAACTAGAACTTCTGCTTCAAGTGGTCTGCAAGTGTACAACTTTTTAGTGAAAATGTGCAGCAAGTTAACAGACTTACAATTCAACACTGACACAATTTTGTGGCAAGTTATCCTTGCCATCTGGGATAGAACAGTAAGACCTTTACATTTCAGCTTTCTGCACACTATTCAGTTTATCCAGATACATTTTAACATGTAAATTAGGCTTTAGGAATTAAAGGTTCATTTTAGATGTTAGGTTATATGGTAGGGTAGGTACTAAGGGTCAGGTGTATAATGTTAACGTTTCATTTAGGAAGAGGGATCAGTGACAGGCAGTAGGTTAGGAATTTTGAATAAGTGACATCTAATGACTGTCCGTTATTTTCAATGCCAAAAAGATCTTTGCCAAAGATAGACAGTCCTGGGTTTCCTACATTGAAAACTGTGCCATGTTTATAAACAACCTGCAGGGCTATGAATACAGAAGCAGCCATTGCTGACCTTGTTTGAAGCCACATAAGCCAGGGCTGTCATCCTTGAGTGAGTCACTGACCTGGAACAAGCATGTACATAACACATGTCCTGACATTTATAAAACCTCAAAGTGGCTGACAGGTTTGCTTTAAGGTATTAGAAAATGTGAAAGGTAATTGTGGAAAATAAAGTGGAATAGTCCTTTAACATTCACTGTTATGTGGAAGGTTGTGGCCTGTCCAGGGATATTACCATGTAAATTAGACATGTGCAATTCCTTTCAGTTGTCTTTTAACAAAATTTCGACAATTTAGTTAATTCGGAAATATCCGAATTAACGAAAACCCATTTAACAAATTTTTCCGAATATTTGTAAATTCGAATATGCGAAAATTTGTAAATTCGAAAAGTCTTAAATTCGAAAATTTGTAAATTCGTAAATTCGAAAATCTGAAAATGTGAAAATCTGAAATAATAACTAGCTAATAATAACTTAACTATTAGTAACTATTAAATTATAGGTATTGGAATTTCCTTTCAAATTTGGCTGTTAGTGAATGTAACGAATACGAATGTATCCGAAGTTGCGACTTATCTGAAATAACAAATGCTGTATCTAAACGAATGGAACATAAGGAATTAATAATAATAAATAACAATAATAATAATAATAATAACTTTTTATTATTATTATTTATTATTAATTAATTCTTGGATAATTCGTAACTTTCGATAAATTCGTATTTGTTACGTTCATAAACAGCCAAATTTGAAAGGAAATTCCAATAATAGTAATTTATTAGTTAGTTATTATTAATTAGTTAGTTATTCTTTAAAATTTTCAGATTTTCTTTCTAATTTTGGAATTTTCAAATTTACGAATTTTCAAATTTGCGAATTTACGGATTTACAAATTTTTAAATTTTAGAATTTATGAATTTACGAATTGCGATCATAATGAATGACCCGAAAAACGAAAATAAATTTAAAAAAAAAAAACGAAAATGAAAACAAACGAATATTTCGGCAGTGCACATGTCTAATGTAAATTAAAGAATATCTAAATGGGACTGAGCCAGTATTAATAATCAGCACTGCAAAAATATGGGGTAGAGTTAGGCAATGGAAGTGGAACATAGTTGTCATAGTTGTCAGCTGTAGAAGTCTTCAGAGACTTACAGAATACAGAAAGTATTCTGCGTGTAGTCCCTATAAAATACCACAGTTGGCAGTTATCTTTGAGACCATCTTTTTCTTTCAATTCACTAGACCAGATGTGCCCGACCTATTATGATTTGAGACCCCCAAATGTCATTGAAGCATATTTTTAGGGCCATGTTTATTGAGGACCACAAAAGACATGATTCTTTGGATCATTTTTAAATGTTCTATGGCAGCTTTGAATTGTAAGTCTGTTAACTTGCTGCACATTTTAACTGGCAGGTTGTACACTTGCAGAGCACTTGAAGTTCTAGTTGTCACTTTTCCAATTTGTAGCAAATTTGCGTGGCGTGTCTATAACAAGAGCAAAGTTGCAGTGGTGAGTCTACAGCAAGAGCTCTGCAGGTCTACAGCATGAAAATTCAGCCCTGTGGTGGGATTACTATTACACAACATAACTGAACGAAAACTTGCAGCAGACTTGCAGAATGTTTGCCAAGAAAGTTGATTTGGAGTCATGCAATGTGAAGCCTGGCAAGTCTAGCAATAGCTTAGCTAGTCATTTTCAAACTTGCAGCACAATTGTTTGCTATCTGGGTCTTTGAGTTGTTTTTAGACATCCTACTTTGGATTCATTTTTAATGCCCTTCTTTGGATCATTTTCAACAACATTCTTTGGGTTATACTTAGACGTAAATGACAACTTCTTTTTTATATTCCTTCTTCTTTTTTATGTGATTATGAACATGCTTTCTGTTTTATGGTCAGTGCTACAGTTTACAAGAGAAGGGAGTGATCTTTACATATTACTAGATATTCACAAATGAGCCCTTATATAATTATTTGGCTGGATTTACCAACAAATCTGCAGCTTTAACTAGATAAGGTGAATCAAGGAAAACCAAATAATTGTTATTTGCAAACTTTTTGGCAGAGTGCTGTCCTGGAGGCTTGCCTGGGACTTTTTTTTTAGATAAACATGGCCTTGTTCCTACAACAACGAAATGCAAATATCATAGTGACCAACGATAAATGCTTAAGGGTCCCCACTGAGGCTATCAAGGTCTGATAAGTTGGATGCTGCTGGCTAGTGAGGGTACAGGTTGAGGAGAGGTCCATCCAGACCCAAAGCACACTGCAGAAATAGGAAGAGATAGCCCAGCCGCACACCCTGGGGGCAAGGGGTAAGATGTTGGGGGCATGGCCGGGATGAATTAAGCTGAGATTGCTTTTATCCAGCATGCAAATATCATAGTTTGAGACCCATAAAACAGGTCATTGGATTATTGTTTTTTTGTTCAGATGGACAGATTATATAATTCAGTTCTAGTCCAATCAAGAGTTTGTAATCTAAAACTAAACATAAAAATGGCAAACCCTTCATGCATAAGACAGTAATTCTGAAGGATGACAAGGAAACAACTGCCGTGAGGCTCTGAAGCACAGTCCTCTCCATTACATTTGAAAGTCTTGTTGCTTTTTAATAGGCAAATGTCATATTTGCTATATTTAAATGAAGCTGCTCAAATCCTTTCAGGTCGTATTTGCATTTGTGTCTACACTGGGAAGTTATCCTCTAACTCTCCGTCCCTAGGACCTGACTTCCACCATTTGAGCCAGCAGAGCTCCAGCCACCCCCCAAAAAATTAAAAGTTAGCAGCTACAAATACTGGCGCTGTCATCTCGACTATGGGAAATCGGCAGTGAAGCCTTGTGGCTTCACAGCCAGTTCCCTTCTGCTCATGTGCGATTAGTGCTGTACTTTTTGAATGGGCCGGCTGCGGGGGAAGGATGGGTGAATTCATATTACTCCCTGAAGAAGATTTACAACATAATTTTGAAACGCGTTGGATATCCCTCTCTGCAGTGTTCCTTATTAGAAATCTCAAGTAAAAGGAGCAGCAAGTAGACTAGGACTACCACTTGATGGTCTAAAATAGTTTATGTGCACTGTCTGTAATTTTTATTCGTCAAAGTGTGCCAAGTCTAAAATGCTTCAATGATGTGTTGTAATTTCAACATGAGAAATTTTTAACAATTTTCTACAAATAAATACAATTTTTTGCATAATTTATGTACATTTTTTATTGACCATAAAACCCCAATATTTGAGGTTACTTATATAGGATGGGCGAATTCTGGCTTAGCTCACTGCGGCAAACTAAGCCGGAAGTGGGAGCGGATACCTGTCAAAACCAGGTACCCACTCCCCCCTCCCCAAAAGGTGCTAAATGTGGCAGCAGAGGAGGGGAAGAGGCAGACAAACAGAGCTTCCCCTTTTGGGTGGAGCTCCACTTTAAGTAACAACCATTTGCTCGGATCCTTTTCTTTACACCGGACATTTTCTTATTTTCCTGGCCTAACTTTGCTTAGAAAACTGTGATAATATGTAAGCTCTAACGAGCAGGGCCCTCTGATTCCTCCTGTACTGAATTGTATTGCAGCTGTACTGTCAGCCCTAACATTGTAAATTGCTGCACAAACTAGTGGCGCTATATAATTACCAATAAGCATAATAATAATGTGACTAACCTGATATGAAGAGCTTATTTCTACTGATGATGGGAAAATATGCGTGGCCGATAATTGTTCATAAAAAAAGTTGCCTATTTGCCTCTGCCACCTACTATAGAGCCATATACCTACTGTGCTTAATTGCCTTGATGGAATGTCACAAGAACAGAAAGTGAGGAGAGCTATTCCTACAAGAACAACAATGCAAACCTGATAGTGTTTTGGACCCTATCCTGCTCTAGTTTTTTTTATTGCTGTATATGTCATCTTCAGTGGTGGCTGGTACTCAATATTCTGGGAGATGAATGGGAAGGTGGCGATCCCCACAGTGTTCTGAGCCCCTGAGCCCACCCTTTTTTTGAAGCCAATTAGAGTTGGAAATGCGCCTCAATACCTATGCAAGCAAGTAAAACGCTACGTACCTAATCGCAGTCTTCGATCAACCCACCAAAACCTCCTCCACATTCCCAAATCCCGCTACAAATCAAAAGGGAGAACGAAGATTCACAGTCCAAGGACTACGGCTATGGAACACTCTACTGATCAACATCCGTATGGAAGAAAACCATCAGGCCTTCAGGAAGAATCTCAAGACCTACCTCTTCTAACAAGCTGGACCCACAAGATGGACCAAGTGCCTTGAGGCGATTCAGTTCACATTTGCAGCACTATACAAGTCATTCATTCATTCATTCAGAGAATCAGGCTCTAACCACGTGCTTCAAATAAAATAAAAAAAAAAAAAACAGTAGAAATCCATACATCCAGCGCCCTGCATGTAGATTAGGGGTTGGGGCACATGGATTAGGGGGGCAGCGCCCCTGCGCCCCATATGGATGGGCCACCACTGGTCATCATCATTGGAGGGATCTCCTTTTTTGACAACCAACATAATTATAAGTAAAGATATAAACCCAAAAGGCAATCCCACACACTATAACCCTTCTCTAGTTTTTTTTTTTCAAAACTAAGGAAAATATGTTCTTCTTTAAAGTATATCTAAAGCCAAAACTTTTTTATTTTAACTAGAGTAGGTGAGGATTCAAATTTATTTCATTTTTTTTTTTTTTTTGCATCCATATCTATACTGTAGACTCAAAAGGAAGTGAAAGGATTGCTTTCCAATGTGAGGGACAATCTCACTTACAGAGTTATCATGGAAGTTCCCCCTTTGGAAGATTTCCCCTCCATACCTGTTCTAGTGGCAGCTTACAATTTTGGATTTAAAGTCACGTTCATTCCAGGTGACAATGGTGATCAGGACAATATGAAAAATACATCTCCCAAAAGGGAATGCAGACAGCAATAAACCTGACAGTGGTTCTTACCCCTTACCACTTCATATCTAAAAAAGGTTTTCCCTTTAGTTGTGATTTCACAGTACATGCTAGATTACAATTTTTCTTGTTTTAATCCACCTGCAATTTAATATAACTGAAGAACCCAAGTCAGTTTGACGATAGGTCAACATGAAAGGTCACCTATACTTATTTCTGATACAATGACGTTTCTGTATCCTGTGCTATTTTTACCGTGAGAACCTCTCAGAGAAAAAAAAAAAAGTGAATTGCTTTGATTGACCTATATTCAGTCTACCTGTGTAATTCCTTCCTTTTTTATTCTATAGAATCACATTATCAAACCTACAGCCTAGCTTTAAACCACTGGGGGATGATCATTTTCGCTCTAGTACTGTTACAATGAGCTTACCTACCATAACAATAATGGGTGTCAGGTACTGTTTGGACTAGACAGGATTAAGCTATCACCCCCATGCTGTGTGTTAATTTATTGCTTGAGACATTTTCATATCTGATTCATTCTCACCCACTCGGCTGCTGTTCTACTAAGTTCCAATTCTCCTCCAGTCTCAGTATCATTTGAACTTGAGATACCTGCCACTGTGAAAATGCTTTCTTCTCCATGCAGGTGGAATCCTCAGAGAGCTTCGCTCTGCTCTGTCTTTGTTGAGCGGGGGGAATAGAACACAATCTCGGTGCACAAATATATCTAAGCAATATGCTAAGGTGTGACACAGGAGCCAAAATATTAGCTTTTTAGTAAACAACAAAGGAAATTGTGATGCTGCTTGAGATCCCGGTACAAGACATCTTTAGGTAATGGTGTTATTTTCTCCAGAAAATTCAGGGTCGCGGCTGCTTAGAATAAGCATTAAAAAAAAAAAATCTCTCCCCTAGTTTTGTTTAGTGATTATGTAGGACCTGCTGGAAAAAAAAAGGTATTTATTTCTCTGTGTAAATTGAGTACACTTTTTTTTTTTACGTTAGCCCCAGGTGCTGTTGGGCTTCTTGATGGAGCTGAAAATCTGGCTTAAAAGCAAAAATACATTTAAGTATAGTTTAGTTTTGTATAAAACTATATGGATTAAACATAAAGTATATCTATCTATCTATCTATCTATCTATCTATCTATCTATCTATCTATCTATCTATCTATCTAGATAGATATAGATATATTAATAGATATATCTAGATATAGATATATCTATGTGTGTGTGTATATATATATATATATATATATATATATATATATATATATATATATATATCTATATCTATATATATATCTATATATATAGATATAGATATCTATATATATAGATATATATATAGATATAGATATAGATCTATAGCTAAATATATATACGGTATATATATATCTATATATATATGTATATATAGATCTATATATATATATATATAGATCTATATATATATATATATAGATCTATATATATATAGAGGTATGTGGTCGTGAAGAAGGACGTTATCATTGTTAACCCAAAACATCACCTAAATATGCCTGAAACTTGATGTAATTTTTTACAAATAAATTCTTACCTTTTACCATTGACTTTCTCTTTTATATATATATATATATATATATCTATAGATATATCTATAGATATATATCTATAGATATATATAGATATATATCTATAGATAGATAGATAGATAGATAGATAGATAGATAGATAGATAGATAGATAGATAGATAGATAGATAGATAGATAGATAGATAGATAGATAGATAGATAGATAGATAGATAGACATATCACTGTAGGTTTACTGCACATTCTCATCCAGTCGGCACTAAAAACAGAAATCTGCCTAAAACCCTAAGTATATGGTTGCGGCACTCAAATCTTCTTTTATTATATCATGATATAAAAAAAAAAAAAAAAAAACATTTTGTAACATGCTTTGTTGATATTGTGATTCTATAAAAGAGGATTTGAGTGCTACAACCCTATTGTCATTTGGACTATATATAGTAGGACATGTAAAGGGATCATCCAATTAAGGAACACGTGTTTACTTGCCTTCTTGCTTCTACAATCTATGTTTATAGATAGATATATCATTGTATCATACTACTCATGTAACCATCACTTTTTACTATTTTGTTTCCCTTTTTCATTTTAGAGATGTAGATAAGCAACTAACGTAAGAATGATGTTTTGATTTCTTCTTGTATAATTATTTTCTTAGATGGGGTAACTAAACCACATCTTAAAAAACACATTGAGATTAAAACCAGCAGGTAGTGTGACTAAAGGTTCCCAGAGGTGTGAAATGAGCATCTCCTGGTCTGGTTATCATTATCTATATTAGGTGACCATATTGCCGTGAGTCTATCGCACAATTGATTAGCGATTGGAAATTGGATATGTCTGGTACGGACTGGTTGTCTTGCAGTATTGGATAAGGTAATAATACTGCATAAGTGTTAAAGGCAATTTTAGCAATTAGGTTAATGGTCACGTCAAAAATTGAGGGTCTGGGCCTTGTTCGCACAGGCTTAAATGGAAAGCACCTAGATATGTGTTTGCATCAATCTTTGTTGTATACAAGCCGTTCCTGGTCACCACTAGAAGGTGCTGTTTGGAGAGGAGAAGGGGACTCCTCATGGAGGTGATTGGGCAACTTGTCCCATGGTAACAGATTTTTGAGAGCATAAAAACAGGTATAGAGTTCAGTAATGGTAACCTCTGATATTATGATTCTTTCTGCAGGGACAAGTATAAATATATCAAAAGCAAAGTTATACTCCAATTGCCAGTTGCTCAATCAGTAGAGGGTAAAGAGACCCTGTCAGTCTCTAACAAAATGTAGTGCAGGTCCCCCTAACAGAAGCCGTATTATACTTCCTTCTCTGTGTGCTCCTGTTTCCTGCTATCTCACTGTCTTAACGCTGCAGCCTCTGGAAGCCTCCTAGGAGTGTTGTGTTCCTGTGCCATGTTTACTACTAAACTCAACAGTGATGTAGGTGTTGGAAGATGAAACCACAGCATGCAGTGGAGGGCATAGGTATTTGCCACCTATGGAAGTGTTAAATTATGAAGTGTCCTTTGGATGTTGCAGAACAAAGGGAATGTAGGAGACACAGGCCAAAAGGAGATTGGTAAGAAGGTAAGAAGGTAAGAAGGAGGGATGAATTGTTGGACAACCTTTGACAGTGTGCCTGGTCAGCCCCATTTTTTGCATATGCTCAAGCATAAAGTGGCAGATCTTTAGATTTCAGATTTTTTAATGGACTGAAAACTTAAACTGATTTGCACCAGTATTTTTTGTTTTTTAACAACACACCACACATACATAGGTAGCAGGTTAAACATGAATTAAGAAAATCTAAGAAACGTCCCTCCAACTCTTACTGTATATTTGACAAGCACACAAAAGAACAAATAATTATGGGGTAGAGGAAAGTAAAATTGCCAGCGTATTTCTTTACACTGGAAAGGAGATCCAGTGAATTAAAGTGGATGGAAAATAAGAGCATTAACCCATAAAATAGAATTTATGCTTTTTGGTCATTTTCCTCTTATTGTGCTAGTGGTAATATTTAATGTATAGGAGTTATTCAATGATTTTTTACAACAATCTAAAATATGAAGGTGTCTTATCTTATTGAAAACCATAAAGAACTAATTTAATCTTAACCTCCCTTTTAAAAATTTCCAATTTTATACAGTGACTGTTTGAGATAGTCGAAGGCTACTAAGTCATCTTTATATCGTATGTACTTAAATCTAGATAATAAACTTGTACATTGTCTGAAATATTTATTAGTGCCAATTTTTTGATTCTTATCTTTGATTCTTTTTAATAGCCTGATAGAAGGGCTTAGATGAAAAATGTTAACCTAAAAAAATGTAAATGCCTGCTCTAAGCAATAAGAGAAGAGTAAATTATAACTGTTTTTCCAAATATTGTTCATATATGTATTTAAAGCTGAACTCTGGGATAGGCAAATGTTGTCTAAATACAAGAGCCATATGTATTTTTAAGCTTGGTTTACACTAATGCAACATAGGATCCGACTTGTGAGACCCCCAAGTCGAATGACATGTGAAATTCAATGTTTCCCTAAGAGAGCTGTCTTAACTGATACTACACAAGTCTATCTGACTTTTGAAAAGGTTCCTGCACTACTTTGGTCCAGCTTTGATGCCACAAAATAAAAAATAGTCCTACCAAAGTCGTATCAAAGTTGGACTCCAAAGTCTTTGGACTGGGGCTAGTGTGAACCGAGCCTTGCTTGAATCTTGGTGTGCTTTGTGCATTTCTTCCAGATCTGTGCAGTAATCCAGCTTGAAGCATTGCTGCTGTAATAAAGTCCGGTCACTGTGAACTGTGAAGTAAAGAAAAGATGTCTGGATGGCCCCACTCCAATAAAATCACCTTTATTTGAATCCAAAAAAGCATATAAAACGACAGTCCAAACAGCAAGCGAGGGAATAAGATTCAGTAAACAATACAGCTAACGCGTTTCACACTATTCTTGGTGCTTTATTATAGCTGGAAATATAAGCTAACATACAGCTATATATACATACAAAAAAAACTGTTTTTACAGGCATTTGAGCTTTTATTTTAGCTTGAAGAAGCTTGTACTTTTTTGGGCTCTTTTGCATATTTTTATTGAGCTTCTTTGAGCTTTTTTGAGCATAAGTGTTTTTTTCACAAACCCTCCCCTCAGCTAATTTTTCCTATTTCTCTAGCTTCTTTGAGCTTTTTCATGCTTTTTCATGCTCTCTTTTGCTTTTTTGCGTGTTTTTGCACGTTTTTGCTCGAAAGCTCCTCTAAAAAACGCGAGTTTGGTGGGGGTTTTTTTCTGCCTGTAAGAGCATATACCTGTAAACTCTTGAAACAGCCTCGACACATTGGCTAATATGGAGGGGAATTTCCAGGCAGAAAAAATGAGAGCTCAAAAACCTCAAAAGCCCATTCTTGGTGCTTAATCATAGCTGGAGATATAAGCTAATATAATATAAACACATAGCTATATATACATACAGTACATGTTATACTGACCTAGATCTATCCTAGCCTGCAATTCAAAATTAACCATGTGTAGCTAATGAGACACAGATGTAAGTGGTTAATTTATTAACTCTCCTGTCTCTCATACCAAACGTCTCATTTAACCAATTGTTTGTAAAAGAATCTGAAAAACAGATCCAAATGTTACATATGTAAAAACGAAGAGTAAAAAAAAAAAAAAAAAAAACACAAAGAACAAAAATGAAATTAATAAATTGTGAACTGTGAACTCTGTAGCCACAGACACTGTGGAGCAATTCATCCTCAAAGATCACAGCAAAAGCACTGAAGTTGCTTAAGTTGTTCTCTCTACAGCTCACCCTTCTTCTTCCTCCCAGAGGGTTTTTATATGTCAATAGAAGGATGTAAGGATGCCAAACAGGGTGATGTGAGCTGTTGAGAGAATGACTTGGACAACTTTAGCGCATCTGCTGTGAACCTTGAGTGTTCCACAAAGCCTGAAGCTACAGAAATTAGATAGGGCTTGTTTTAAAACTTTTTCACTGCATTTTAAGAATGTTTACATACCTGAATGCCCATAACCTGGTCACAGGCACACTTCAAGGTACATACTGCCTAAAACAACATAATCATTTCCTTTGGTGTCTGTCTGTTTCTTTGCACAGCATCTTTGGGACTCCGAATGTGCTGTAATATGCAGCTCTAGATTTGTACAGGGAAACCTGGTAAGGAGAATTCCATTCCTCTTTCTGTAAACTTTTAATGGTTCTTGAGCTTGAGGGGTGGTCTCATAGACCAATAGGAAGGGTGTCAGAGGACAGGATAGATTTCTCGGCAAAGGTTGAGATTTCCTTAATAATACACCTTGGGTTTCAGGATTCTCTGCTAGATTCTGTGGAAAGGAAAATGCAGACAGCCAAGGGTATTGTTGAGGCCAGTTTTATGCGGTTTACATGGACACAGGTGTACTATAAGGTCTTATGTTACGCTTTTAAGGCATTCTCATGCAACCTAGGCAACACGTATGTTCTCAGTTTACCTCAAGGCCCGTACCCAGTTGGGCATACCTGATACAGCTCTAGGGAATGAAAGAACATTGATATGATTTCTAAACAGCCATTATCTGATCTATTAATTTTGCAATTACAGCTGCTCTACACATGAGCAAGTAATTCACTGAAAATTATAGTAAGACTGGTAACCCTCATCTGAATTTGTGCACATTTCCCTTTTTTTAATTTGAGTAAAAGTGGAATTATGGGCAAAATAAAAAATGACAAATATAATGCAGTAGGTCAGTAGAATTAACCCTGCAGTCTTTGTTTTTCTGATTTCTCTCCCTGCACCTTGGTTTTATTACATGATGATTTGGCTAGTAAGTTCTCATTTACACTAGCTTTGCCCTCTGAGGAGCAGCCTGCCCTTGGATTGCTCTCCAGCATTTCATGGGTGGTGAGTAGGGATGAGCCGAACACCCTCCTGTTTGGTTCCCAGCAGAACATGCGAACAGGCAAAAAATTCGGCAAAAACACATGAACACCGTTAAAGTCGATGGGACACGAACATGAATAATCAAAAGTGTTCATTTTAAAGGCTTATATGCAAGTTATTGTCATAAAAAGTGTTTGGGGACCTGGGTCCTGCCCCAGGGGACATGTATCAATGCAAAAAAAGTTTTAAAAACTGCACTTTTTTCGGGAGCAGTGATTTTAATAACTCTTAAAGTGAAACAATAAAAGTGAAATATTCCTTTAAATTTCATACCTGGGGGGTGTCTATAGTATGCCTGTAAAGTAGCACATTTTTCCCGTGTTTAGAACAGTCCCTGCACAAAATGACATTTCTAAAGGAAAAAAAGTCATTTAAAACTACTTGTGGCCCTGGCAATACAGATAAAAGTCATTACCAGGCCCTTTGGGTCTGGTATGAATATTAAGGGGAACCACAAACCAAATAAAAAAAAAAAAATAGTGTGGGGGTCCCCCAAATTCCATACCAGGCCCTTCAGGTCTGGTATGGATATTAAGGGGAACCCTGTGCCAAATTAAAAAAAAAACATTTACATAAGCGGGTGGCCCCGCCCCCCTCTGACGCCACAGGGGAAGCCATAGGGAAGTCCCCGTGGCGTCAGAGGGGGCGGGGTCACCTGTTACGTCACCGTGTGGCCCTGCCCTCAGTTATATAAGAACTGTCACAAGCACAGAAGCGTCACACCGTGGGAGCCTCCCATTGAGGCGGATCGGTCTGGGGTTTTTTTTTTTCTTTTTTGGTTTTGAGAGAAGATGAATGGACTTCGTGGGACATTTTTATTTTTTAAGATTTTAATAAAGGACTTGTCCCCAAGCTGTGTCTTGTCGTTTTTAACATTTTGACACTTTTTTTGTGAAATGGTAGGGGTACTTGTACCCGTTACCATTTCACACAGGGGGAGGCTGGGATCTGGGGGTCCACTTGTTAAAGGGGGCTTCCAGATTCCGATAAGCCCCCCACCCGCACACCCCCACAACCACCGGGCAAGGGTTGTGGGGATGAGGCCCTTGCCCCTATCAACATGGGGACAAGGTGCTTTGGGGGCTAACCCAAAGCACTCTCCCCATGTTGAGGGCATGTGGCCTGGTATGGTTCAGGAGGGGGGGCGCTCTCTCGTCCCCCCCTCTTTTCCTGGACCTGCCAGGTTGCGTGCTCGGATAAGGGTCTGGTATAGATTTTTGGGGGGGCCCACGCCATTTTTTTTACATTTTGGCGCTGGGTTTCTACCTTCAGGTCTGGCATGGATTTTGAGGGGGACCCCTATGCCATTTTTTTTTAATTTGGTGCAGGGTTCCCCTTAATATCCACACCAGACCTGAGGGGCCTGGTATGGAATTTGGGGGGACCCCCATGCAATTTTTTTAAAACATTTTTGCTTGGGGTTCCCCTTAATATTCATACCAGACCCAAAGTGCCTGGTAATGGACTGGGGGGGAACCCATGTCGTTTTTTTCAATGACTTTTATCTGTATTGCTGGGACTCGACAATTCATTATAGACGCGAGTAGTTGTAAATGACTTTTTTTCCTTTAGATATGTCATTTTGTGCAGGGACTGTTCTAAACATGGGAAAAATGTGCCACAGGCATACTATAGACACCCCCAGGTACAAAATTTAAAGGAATATTTCACTTTTATTGTTTCACTTTAAGCATTATTAAAATCACTGCTCCTGAAAAAAATGGCCGTTTTTAAAACTTTTTTTTGCATTGATCCATGTCCCCTGGGGCAGGATCCGGGTCCCCAAACACTTTTTATGACAATGCCATGCATATAAGCTTTTAAAATGAGCACTTTTGATTTCTCCCATAGACTTTTAAAGGGTGTTCCGCGGCTTTCGAATTTGCCAAGAACACCCCAAATTGTTTGCTATTCGGCGAACAGGTGAACACCCGATGTTCGAGTCAAACTTACGTTAGACTCAAACATCGGGCTCATCCCTAGTGGTGAGGAGACATTGTATTACCTCTGCACTTCCGGCTTTTACCCCTTGAATCCATGTTCAGTGGGTTCAATGAGTGCTTGCACAATGGCCCCATTCATTCAAATGGGTCAGGTTGGGCGTGTGCTACACTTACTGACAGCGATAGGGAGTATGATTCCTGCCATGGCAGCTGACGCAACTGTGGCTCTTTACTGTCCCCTCAACCACTAGTGGGAACAAGGCCTTGGTGTGTTATTTTTCAGTTTTCCTTGAAATACAAACCTGTCCAGCGAAAAAACTTGAGACAAACCATTTTAAAATGGCAAGAGTGCTTACAATGGTCAGCGTTTATTCACCCCCAAAAGAAAAAAAGCTGCTTCTGTTACTGCTTTAACCCCTTAGTGACTGAGGGCAAAACAAATGTTAATGCCTGAACACAATTTTGCAACTTTGACATGTTTTAATAAAACTGTACATATCATCGCAACTACTTTATATTTCCAGGTGGATTATACCTCATTTTTTTCAGGACAAATTTGACTTTCTTTTGATGGCAAATGGTAATGGATATCCCCTTTTTTTTAATCAGTAAAGTTAAGTAAAAGTTTATTAAGAAAAACTGGCTCAAAATAGTAAAAAAAAAAAAAAAAAAAAAAAAATCTGCATATTTCTTTGCTATTACTATTATTTATCACCAAAGAACAACCCAAAATAAATTCTCCTGCTCCTGATGATCACAGCGATACCACATATGTGTATGTTATTTGTTGTGCGTTTTGCTTTATTTTTATCCTACCTAAAACACACTGATACTAAGTGACGCAGATACAAATTAAAAAAATGCTTTTTTAAAATAAATCCTTTCCAAAATATACCACTATATAACACTATAACACTAACCCTGGCACTGACCTAGATCAAACCTTGATCTAGCTATTTTTTCTTTCTTTTTTTTTTACGCACTTGTTTATTTATATCTTCCTCCACCCATTCAGAAGAGAAAGTAAACAGAGGGGCGGGCTGCACAGTGACTGATTACTGTGATAGCCAATCAGAGGGCATCACAGTGGTCAGGTGAGAGGGAACTGGGAGTCCCGGGTCCCAATTGTTAGTTTGAGACCCGGGGCTCTCCGTGAGATCCCGGTCTCCATGTTGGGAGCTCACTGTGCGACGCGCTCCAGCACAAAGGGAGATGTGCAGATACTTGGCCTCACGGATAAAGACCCACTTTCATGAGGCCTTATATCCACTATGGTGGTAAGTGGTTAAAAGTATTAGCTGGAGTTAGGCTTTCATTTGTTTTTCATTTATGTCTTTCTAAATTTACTAATCCATCTAACACTACGCTTTCCACACTCTGTTATTGTTGCTGTTCATGGGAGGCTACATTACTCCTCCAAAGATAGTGGAGGGATTAATGCACAGACCCTAAGGCCCCATTCACACCTGAGCGTAGCTTTTTCAGGCAGAAAGTGCCGCAATTTTTGCTGCGTTTGTTACCGTGATTTTGTACAGGTCAAAAGGTCACCAATGCAAAAAGCAGAAAAACACTCAAATCTGCTTAATAAAAAGGTTCCAGAACTTGTATGAGCTTCAGGCGTTTTGGAGCTTCTGGCTTCAGGAGTTTTGGAGTGGAGATGTGAACCATCTCCATAGAGAATAATTGATTTTTTTCCCCTCCAGCGTTTTGTAGCTTGAAGCTTCAAGCTACAAAACTCTCCGGTACGAATGGGGCCTAATACAGGAAGTGTGTTTATTGGCTGGATCACCAGGTAAGAAAAAAGGAAAAAGTTAAAAGAGCCACATACAGTATACAGTAATTACTCATGCACACTGCAACTCAAAAAAAACTGTTTTTACAGGCATTTGAGCCTTTATTTCAGCTTGAAGAAGCTTGTACTTTTTTGGGCCCTTTTGCACGTTTTTATTGAGCTTCTTTGAGCTTTTTTCAGCGTTCTTTTTCACAAACCCTCCCCTCAGCTCATTTTTCATATTTTTTTTTTGGTGTGTGCTTTTGAGCTTCTTTGAGCCTTTTCCTGCTTTTTCATGCTCATTTGTGCTTTTTTGAGTGTTTTCGTGCGTTTTTGGGCACTTAGGCGTCTTTTCTGCTCGAAAGCTCCTCTCAAAAACACGAGTTTGGTGGCATTTTTTCTGCCTGTAGGAGCATATGCCTGTAAACTCCTGAAAAAGCCAAAGTGTGCATCGACACATTGGCTAACATGGAAGGGAATTTTCAGGCAGAAAACATGAGAGCTAAAAAAGCTCAAAAGCCCGCAGGAGCAACTTTGTTGAGCTTCTTTGATCTGCAGTGTGCATGAGGCCTAAGGATAAGTAAGCTGCAATATATTATATTTTTGTTTTTGGGGTTATATACTGTACATTTTAGGCCTCTTGCACACTATACTCATGTTTGAGCATCTACTTTTTCTGACATTGTTTTTCTATGTGTTTGATTGATGTGTTTGCAGGTGATTATGCACATTTTCGCGTATATGTGTTTGCACGCACTCGTGCATTTATCACGCAAATGCACGAAAACTTATTCTCATGTTCTGCACAATATGTAAATAGGCATTTGCTCGCATTTGTGTTCATGAGGCGTAAATTACCGACCAAAAAAGCAGATTTTTCTATATTTTTTTACTGAAGAATGCACAGTGCTTGTTTATGTGCCTGTGTGTATAGACACATTGCAATGAATGGGCTGTATTTTAGCTCAGTAAAAAAAAAAAAAAAAGCTGTACTGAGCTTTTTCAAGCTGCAGTGTGCAAGAGGCATTAAGGCCTCTTGCACACAATACTCCTGTTTGAGCACCTATTTTTTTCAGCCATTTTTCTTTTGTATGTATTTGTGCATATTTTCACGCATATGCATTTCTGCGCGCGTGTGCACGCGCTTGTGCTTGCGTTCCCAATATGTCAATGGGCATTTGCGCGCATGAGACATACATTACTGATCAAAAATGCAGATTTTTCTATTTTTTTTTTACTGAAGAATGCACAGCTCTTGTTTACGTGCAATGTGTGTATAGGCACATTACAATTAATGGGCTGTATTTTATCTCAGTAAAAAAATAAGCTGCACTGAGCTTTTGCAACATTTTATTGAGCAAACTTAAAGTGTTATTAAACCCAGTAATATAAAAATAGTTCCTCTGCCAACCCCCCCCCCCCCCCAAAAGTGCCCACAGCTTATAAATCTTCTTTTTTATACATTAAAATATTGCCACTATATACCTTTTTTGCTGATGTGTATACCACGGTCACATGATAGACTGCACAGTTTCTCCAGAGTTTTCAGGTAGGAGGAGATTTCCACAACATCCTGAATACACGCCCACATGTGTGATGTTAATATCATGTGACCTGAACAGTTCAACTAAAACAGGAAATGTTCTCTCCAGCAATAGAGACTAAACTGAGCATGTGCAGGACGGCTACCCCCACTGTATTGTATGGCTTTGCTGAGATAGACAGTGTCAAAGAGCCTCTTTTATGCAATGCAGAGGATTAACCCCTTAAAGCGGTGTTCCAGCCATTTTTTTTTTAAAAGTCAGCAACTACAAACACTGTAGCTGCTGACTTTTAATAAGGGCACTTACCTGTGCAGTGAGCCCGCGATGTCTTCCCCCTCCCGAGGTCGATCCGTCCATCGGATCAGGTGCTGGCACCGCCATTGCAACTAAGGGAAACCGGCAGTGGAGCCTTGCGGCTTCACTGCCCGTTTCCTACTGCGCATGCGCGAGTCGCACGGCGCTTTGTGAATGGCCCTGTTGTCTTCTGGGACACACACAGGTCCCAGAAGACAACGGGAGAGCTCGACGAAGAGGAGGAAGTGACGGAACAGCTCCGCTGACTAGGAAGAGGCAGATTAGCAACAGGGGTTTCTGGTAAGTATTTTTTTTTCTATGTTTTTTAATTTATTTCAAAGAAAATTTTAATGAATAAATGTTTTCTAGGGTGGACCTATGCTTTAAGTTCCGCAGTGAGTATAGCAAGCATGCTATTCCGCATATACAGACAGATTTTACTGTTGTGGGTTTGGTAACACTTTAAGAAGTTATGAGATCACATACAGAAGCTCCATTTGGAGGCTCCCTGTTCTTTCAGGCCCATCCAATCACAGCATTGGTTCTAGAGCCTTGGAAGGCCGGATTGGCCCTTTCTTCTGCCTTTAGAAAAGAGACATAACAATGAGACTATATCATTAGGCTAATTATAATCAATTTCCAAGCTTTACCATTTTCATTTTGCATCTATATATTTAATTTAGTGTACCTTACACTGTGCATCCCCAGAACATCATGTGTTTTGTTTGTGCTAAGCTTGGGTTTTGCTTGTGCTCGGCATGTTAAAGATGAGTTTAAAGAAAAAAAAAAAAAGAAAACAAAAGAAATTGACCCCAGATCAGACTTGCGTAGCAGAGAAATTGTACAGAAAGCCAAATAAATGAAAACTGCACTCGCAATGCGTTCCGCAAATTTGGGCAGAGCACTTGCCTGTGCATCCACAGCATTGTAGGCTACATCTAAAGCAAGTCACCATTGGGAATATAAACGGAGAGTAGAAAAATGAGCATTTAATGGCCTACTATTATTGTGGAAAGAACAATGACAGGCCATGAACCTCAACTACAATTCTGATCCTTTTGTTGTAAATGAAATAATGCCATTTCATATCATGACTCCATTATGAAGAACACAATGGCCGGGTAGATATTAGCTATGTAAAGATTCCAAAATAAAGAAAATGTTCAGCTTGCTCTCCCAGTGTTGTGGAATCATAATCCTTACAAATGGGTCTGATAAAGTGCAAGGATGAATTGTTTAGCTTGCTGCTGCTATGCCCTTTATTAAGTCTGATATAACGTTTTAACACAAGCCCATTCAACTTTACAAGCTCTTTAAACTGCTTTTGTCTAGCTTCCTCATAGCTTGGTTATTTGGGATAATGCTGCTGTGTTATTTATCAAAAGGGCACTGAACTAAAACTATAAAGCAGGACATAGGCATTAATTCTGTGGTGGGCACGCACATTGATTTTTAGAGCCTCCAGGGTGCCTACACTCGAGGGTCCTCCACTAATCTGAAGGACCACAAATAGGAATTTTATTGTGCTGATCAATAGAGAAATAGGAGTGTTGTTTTAGTTGTACTCCAACAAAGTTGATATATATATGTACTGTCTTATCTATGGAAGTATACTTTACTACCACTTTTGCATTTATTCACCTCTTCCAGACAACAGACCCAGTAGACTGGCATCACTTTTTGTCTAATGCCCCGTCCACACGATCGCACATTCCGACAACATCCATCGGATTTTTTCCGACGGATGTTGGCTCAAACTTGTCTTGCATACACACAGTCGCACAAAGTTGGTTGGAAATTCCGAACATAAAGTACGCAGTGACGTAGAACACATACAACGATCCAAGAAGAATGAAGTTCAATGGTCAGTGCTGCTCTTCTGCATGCGTAGCACTTTGTGTGTCGGAATTGTCTACACACGATCGGAATTTACGCAAACGGATTTTGTTGTCGGAAAATTTTAGATCCAGCTCTCAAACTTTGTGTGTCGGAAATTCCGATGGAAAAAGTCCAATGGAGCCTACACACGGTCGGAATTTCCGACAACAAGCTTGGATCGCACATTTTCCATCGGAAAGTCCGATAGTGTGTACAGGGCATTAGAGTTAAAGAATACAGTGGTGTCACTTCCCTGCCCTTTCTGAGCTTTCTGATTGGACTATGAAGAAGCAATTCACTGATATGTCAATATGTTACTTTTTCCTCCTGTCAGCATGTGCCCTGTTGGCACATGTGCATGCTCCAGAGCCTGACTGGCTCCTAATTTTGACTAATGAGCAGGGGCGGCCCATGCATTGTGGGCGCAGGGGTGCTGCCTCTCCTAACACCTCCTCCGCCCTCCCTATCCATTTGCCCAGCCCCTTACAAGATGCCGGGCACATCAATTCCTATGGCAGGGGTGGGTGGGGGTATGTTTTTGAAGCCCCTGACTAATAGGCTTCAAAATAGAGTGGGCTCAGGGCGCAGAGAGCGCCCTGATCCCACCCAATTGTGTGACCTTAGCGAATTAATTTTCGTTATTTTCACACTACAGTTACTCCCCGCCAATCAGGAGGCAGGTGTCAGAAACCATGAATTAGACTGGGACAGAAGTACTGTTAAACAACACTTGTTTAATAATAATAAAAAAAGGTAAAAAGAGTAAACATGGTCAAAACATAGCCAGAGTTCAAGAACTGGAACGGATAGTCAGACAAGCCAAAACGTCAGGGAGCCAGAGATGAGCGTAGTAGAACAGCAAGCAGGATTTGGAGCCAGAAGAAATGTCAGCCAAGCAAGTCTTTAAAAGGAACACAGGAGAATGTCTCTAGAGATGTGACCAAGGCGAAGGCAGAGATCATCTGGACTGAACGGCTTAAGTAGGCAGGACTGAGGAGCAGGATATCTTCAACAGGTGAGTCACTGTGGAGAGATAGGAGCTGGCAATTAGCCAACATCTGAGTGGCCAGCTTTGAGAAGGAAGGGCGGAGCCCAGCCCTGACAGCAGGTGAGTGAGACTTGTTTCCGGATTGGCCAAAGCACCAGGCAATCCTATTGGATGCGTAGCTCTGTGAAAGGTGGAACAGGAGACATGCTGGAGCCGGACCCTCCATTGCCTGGAGGACACAGGAGGAGAGGAGGACATGGCCCACTGCTTAGTAAGTGCCGGACCTCCGGGGGGGGGACAGTGCCACGAGCCCTATGACCGCCCCTGGTGTGGGGAGGGGGGTGCTGGTTGATTGCTGTTCCCAGAAGAAAAGCCCACCAACCACCACTGCCAATGAGAGTAAAAAATGGAAAAAAGAATAAGCTTATTCCATCCATGCTCTACAGCTTTAGATTGGGTATGGTCCCATTCGGGGCTAACACAATCTAACACAATCTTCCTTCATAATGATTCTGCAGGTCTCCTGACAACAGCACAAGTGATGCTTGAATGCTGAAAAAAAAAAAAAGGAAGAAAAAAAAGGGTAAACATCTTGCGCAATAAAACACAGCCTTAAAGTAAACTATCATCTTATAAAACAACTCTTTTTGTATAGATATAAAAATACATTATAAATACCTTTTTTTCCTTTTTATAAGTGATCACATTCCCTCTGTTCTCAGCTGCATAAGAGCTGGAGGGAGAAGAAGAATCAGGACAAGTCTGATCATTGAAGGAGAGTATACTGAGTTCCCAGCATAGCTAGAGAACTGGCCATGGTGTATTTTCCTGCTTAGTGTGGTAAGTAATAGGAGAGCAGAGGGACTGGCAGGAACACCAGGAAATTCACACAAAGGAAGCAATACAATGGGAGCAGGAAACTTTCTCAAACAAGTACATGGTACAGCAGGCACGTAGCAGGAATATGAAAGGGTGGGGTAAGGCCCCTTTCAAAACGGATAATCCAATCAGTTTTTTCAGGCAGTCCTGATTGGATGGTCCATATAAGTCATGCTCTGGGGGGTCTAAATGGACTTGTGTCTGTTGACACATGCCTACCTCCAATCCAATCCAGTCCGCTTAAAAAAATGAAATGGAAGGGATTCTGTTCCCATCCGGCTAGGCAGATCTGATCGAGGGCAGTCAGGTATAAACAGACAGGCAGTCTGTTTATACCCAACAGCTGATAGAGCTGAGCAGTGTCTGTTCGTGTCTGCTCTGCATAAGCTAAGCGGACATGGACCTGTCATCTGACTGCTCTGATCTGCTCAGCAGAGCATCAGCTAACAGATCCCCTGCTGAGCAGAGCAGATTTTGCCCCATGTGAAAGGGGCCTAGGCCTCAGTTCACACTATGAAGTGCATATGAATTGCACAAGAACCTCACCACATTCCTGTTCAATTTACATGTGATTCAGTGTGGTGTGATTTGAGCCCGTATCTCACCAAAGTCATGAATGCACCAATTTTGGAACTGCGCTGCAACCGGATCGCATTGTCATATTGTTATATGCGATCCAGTGCAGGCAAACGCACTGCGCTTGCAACCTGCAATTTGGGTGTCACTTAAGCCGCGTACACATGAGCGGAATGTCCGACAGAAAAAGTCAGACGGAAGCTTTTCATCGTATATACCGATCGTGTGTATGCCTCATCTGCCTTTTTTTTTTCAAAAATCCTGACGGACCTAGAAATGGAACATGTTCTAAATATTTCCGACGGACCCAATTCCTATCGGGAAAACCGATCGTCTGTATGTTGGTCCAACAGACCAAAAAAGATGCATGCTTTGAAGCAAGTACGAGACGGAAGCTATTGGCTACTGGCTATTTAACTTCCTTTTTCTAGTCCCGTCATAAGTGTTGTACGTCACTGCGTTCTGGACGGTCGGACTTTGGTCGGGGGTTGACCGTGTGTAGGCAAGACCGCTTGAATGGAATTCCGTTCTGTCGTAGAAACCGTCGGAGTTTATTACGGCGTCAAAACTGGTCGTGTGTACGCGGCATAAGATTGCACTGACACTTGCTGCAGATTGCAAGGGCAGTGCAGGAAATGTGCACAGATTGCAGGTTTTGTGCACTACATTGTAGTGTGAACATAGGCTTCATGAATGTAGATTAAAAAACTAATTTACTGCACACACATGCCCTGAGAAGTAGACCAGAAGGTGGAATGTTTGAGCCTGTTTCAGGGCCAGTAACAATGCTGCGAGAGGGTTGTCTGTGCCTTCTCCTGTATTGCTATCAAGATGGGCACATTCTCAAAGGCAAAAGCATCTATGCTCGTGCAGCCCTCCATGCAGAAGCTCACTTTGGGTTGTGTGGACGTCAAAGCCGAAACAAAAAAGAGAAAGGCGCCTCTGGGTGTAGACTTAAAACAGTTTAATTATAAAATGGTAGCAGTCAAACTCACATTTGAGAAGTCATCACAAGGCATGTACATGTGAGCAATCCATAAAGTGACATCCATCATGGGAATACATCAGATCCGTCTGTGCTCCTAATCGCAGGTTGGAGGCTCTGCCCGTGTATGGGAGGAGGAAAGAGAAGCCACCGCTGAGATGTTAGCCGGCCGCAGCAGTGTCAGAACCCAAAAACGAGGCAGGGAGCGCAGGGAGAGAAGACCACAACCGGCGAGGAGGAGTGACATCACCGGTAAAGCGACGCGTTGCGGGGCGTACGGGCTGCGATAACGTGACAGCCGCGCCCCTTGATCAGGCTCACATGTACATGCCTTGTGATGACTTCTCAAATGTGAGTTTGACTGCTACTATTTAATAATTAAACTGTTTTAAGTCTCTTTCTTCTCAGGATTTGGAATCTGGTTTCAGTTCCCAGTGAAGGCAGCCCTATTCGTGGACTTATTATCCTGTTCCTGGACTTCTGGACTTTATTTGTACCATTATGACTGTGATACAGATGCCATTATAGAATATCTACATATTTATTCTTTACATAGGTTTCTTCCCATATATATACTGCTGCAGCCTTATTAGTGGTATTGTCTTTTTAGAGATATCCCCCCCCCCTCTCCTTCCCTAATCATTTATCAATATATATATCCTATTTTGGAATTATAGGGGGTGGTCGTCTTTTGTTTATTGTTTTTGGTTTATTGGTTGTCTTATTGCCATTTCCAGTGATTGCGCCTACACTTGCATATTGGACGTCAAAGCCTTCTCTGGTTGGAGGAGTTGGAGAGTGTGACATTGCCACCCTGCTCCTCCACCTTGTTTATTATCACATTATCACACTATACACAGCCACCGTGTTAACAACCTTACCCTGTTTCCCCGAAAATAAGCCCTACCCTGAAAATAAGACCTACAAGGGCTTTAACTAGGGCTTATTTGGGGGGTAGGGCTTATATTGCAGCCATCAATGACAATCACGCTAGGTCTTATTTTCGGGGAAACAGGGTATATAGTGTGGGGCGTGGACTTAGCCCACTGAGCCATGATTGGCCGAAGGCATCCTGCCTTTGGCCAATCATGGCTCTCACAGCAGATCGCACTGTGATTGGCCAAAGCATGCAGGTCAGGTGCATGCTTTGGCCAATCAACAGCCATCAATGCACTGCGATCTCACAGTGCATTATGGGGCACTCCGCGGTGCTCAAATTTGCCGCGATCGCCCCATATGTTTGTTCTGCCAACAAACGAACACCCGGTGTTCGAGTCGAACTTACGTTCACTTCGAACATCGGGACCATCCCTAGTAACTATGTAAAATTTTACCATGCCTGAAATTCTTGTAAGTGTTATAGGTAAGATATCGCTACCTTTGTAACATAAAAAATTCTGCCTATTATCGGCAAAGATTTTTAGTTTACAAATCTCCCCTCCCACGGTACAAACATTAGCGACCCATTTCTCCGTACTGTCCCTTTTTTTTTGTCACGCCACCGTCAGTGTGGAGAATTAGACAGCATAATGACAAGTTCTAGTTATCAAGAGCTACGTGGATTTCAATCGAATACAGCATGATTTATGGCTGTTGTTCAGTGAGAAGTATCGCCAGTGCACAGAAGTGAAAGCTTCCAAATAAGCATCTAAGTTTTGCAGAAAATGCAGCTAACAACATGTCGCCAGACATATGGCAGCTGGAGTGAGTGATGTCTTATTATGCTGTGCGTGCTGTGACCTGGTCCAGTCTGTTTTTTGTTTAATATTTGTCTTGCATCTGTTCCTTACATGGAGGCCTTTATTTTACCCATAAAAAGGCAGAGAAAGAACATGACAGTTTTTCTTGCAGTTGATTCGAAATCATGTCATGAACTATAGCATGGGAGCGATGCTCTACATTCTGCTTATGGCCTGATAGATGGAGTAGCATACGGTCACAGGATGCACTCACGGCTTGAGTGAAAGGTACTTAGGATGTGCAAAATAATTTTGCGATTTAAGCACATTCTTAGCAGCCAACCCAATTTTCCTTTCATTAGTGCAGGGAAGGAGCTCACGAGGTTGACCTAAGGAAATTGGTTACTGGGTGGTAGGGGTTACTGCATTTTGGAGATTACTCTTTGCCCTAACTAAACCTTTTCTTAGAGCTGTGTTGGCCTTCTTCTGGAAAGGTTAGTTACTGTACCTGGCTGCTATGCTGATTGGCTGGTCCAGCAAGTATGCATATGAGCATGGCAACCAGAATTTGTAGAATGTCAGGTTAGCAATGGTAACTTCCATTGTTGCTTCAGTTTAAGGTTTCCTTTAAAGCCCACCTTTTTATCCATACACAAAACACCTTTATGTTCATCATGCATTGCACATCAGGTTTTAAAACACTTCAGTGCTCAATTCCAATAATATAAATAAAATAGTGACAGTATGGAAGTGTACAGTGTTTCTAAAGGCTCAAGGTATTTGACCTTCATGCATTCTATGCATGACAGCAAAAAACATTCTCTGTGCAGCAGCCCCCCTCCCCCAATACTTCCCTGAGCCCCATCTTGATCCAGCGATGTGCACAAGAGCCTCAGCTCTCCGTTGGACTCTCCCTCCTCAAGGGTTGAGCTGTGAGCCAATCACAGCAGGTGAGCAAATGAGGAGAGAGAGGGCGCAGGGCTGAGCCGCGATTTTGTGTGTGAATGGACACGCAGAGCCGCGGCTTGGCAATGAGTCTACTTGGGTGCCCCCATGGCAAATATGTGCCATACCTGTGGGATCCCAATGAAAGCTGGTGATCACTGTAGTAGGCAACGCTACTACAGTAATAGCCATTATCTTCTGGGTCCTGTGAAGAGCACGTTGTACACACAAGGTCGCTTGGTAGGCATGGGCGCTATTCAGGGAACACTTTGCATTTTCTTTTACAGATCTGTAGGTTAGATGAAGTGGATTGGGGGCGGGCAGTGACATCACAATCTCCACCCCCATCCAATCAGAGAACACTTTGCATTCATTGCGAAAATGCAGAATGTTCTCTGAATGGTGTCCATGCCAAGCAAGCGACCTTCTGTGTTCAGTAAGCACCATGGCAGCCACTAGGCATGGGCCCCAGAAGATAGTGGCAATCACTGTAATAGCAGGAACCTACT